>NW_017693693.1:0-4484 GCF_001879085.1 Nicotiana attenuata | reverse complement strand
GATGGTTCAGAGTATAAAAAGGGGGTTTCTACAGTAAGATATCGAGAATTTTGGCGGTTAATTGCGCAAGGTTATGTCAATAAGAGATAAAGAATCCTGGTGAACTCCAGAGTTGTGTAATAGTGGCTTCGAGCTAAGTGGGAGAGCCCCACTACCTATGATTGGGTTGCATGGTTAACTACTTGCGAGGTTTCTGGTTATTAGCATATTGATGGGCTATTTCAGCTACGGGAAAAGACCATAAGTGGTAATGTGAGCAAAGGAATTATTAAAGGTGTGCTATCGTTGGCCTTATTGGCCCATGTTCAGACTTGGGGAGGGATTCAGGATTTGTGCTTTGGAAAGATGCGGGTTCCAAGGGAAGTGATTCTGCCAGGTGCTTCACCAAGAGGGTATTCATGTGCTAGAAGATTTATGGAATTGATTATATTCGGGGCCAAGTCAGAGCGGGTGACTCTCAATAACGGTCCTAGTGAATTCAAAGATAAAGTGTGATGCCTAATGATTTCGAGCCTATAGGTACGGTTAAGAATCAAACTTGATAGCAGCCAATGAGAAGAGGCACAAAATGTTCTATGATGTTTTGGCTTGCGATGTAGCAATTGGGAGGTACGAAATGGTTCGTGGGATTTGAGACAGCATGGTCTCGTGATTCAGGGTCACTCGGGAAGAGTGCAGATGGAGTGTGTTAAGTGTTGAATGGGGTTACCATTAATTCTATGGCAATCAAGGACAAATTGGAATAAGAGGGATTGGTTAGCCATAGTCGAATTGGCATGTTGCTGGTAATGATCAGTTCTTTCAGCGTGATCAAGTTATGCAAGTGAATTGTGATGGTGCGTGCGAGGCTTGTTGGCCGCCGTAGTTAGTGTTATTCAGAAAGTATTCTACCGTTGTGGCATGTTATGTGGAGGTGGATCCCGGAAGGGCTATGGTGGTTTAAACCACTACCTAGAGATTTGCATATTCTACGGTCATGAGAATTCACCTGTGTGTTGCTATGGTCCTCCTGAAGTGAGTTAAGTGGAAAGTTTTATATGATGAAGTGTTAACCTAATAGTGGTTTCGAAGCTATGATGAAAAACGAGTTCTATCGTATATTGGCATGTTAAGTGCAGTGAGTGGTATGGAATTTGAAGTGAACATCAAGGTAGCAGTTCAGTGTTGACAAGGAGGTCACGAGCTCGGATGAGCAGGAAAAGAGTTTCGATGTTTAAAGTAAGTTGGTTTTGTCATCAGCGTCACCTAAGATCGGTGTTTTGTAAAAAGGGCTTTGCATCCTAGTTAATGATTCTTGATCGCTTTTCAGCGTTAGTGCGGCCGGTGTTTGGAAGTACGACCCAATTATTTGTTATGGTAGGTTGTGGGAGTGTGTCCCACAGGAAGATTGTATAAGTGTGGCAGGTAGTCACTGGATTGATTAAAGACTTAAACCAAGTATGAAGGTTGTGATGATACCGTTGATTTGAGAATATATGCCTGGAGGACACTCAGTTTATTGAGTTGTGGACTGCGGAGGATTATTCCTGTTGTGATGGTTGTTCTTGTGTGTTATGAGAAAAGGGAAGTTAGTATGGACCTTTGAAGGGTCATTGGCCTAGTTTGGTACGATCAGGGTCGACTTGAGGTCGGTGGATGGATTTAAATGTAAATATGGGCTCTATATCAGGCCAGATGTGTTCATTTCAACACAGCGCTCCTTAATGGAGGAGTAGTCGGGGTGTTATTTTGTCATCAGCTATTTCATGTAATGACGTATTGCGACGTGCGAGTTGTGAGACGGCTTGGTGAATTCCTTGTGTGTTGAGGCTCCGCGTAGAGATGATGTTATATGAGCAGGATGGCTTTTGAGATTTCAAATCGTATATCGCACCTCAGTTGTGCTTGAGTTTTGTGGCTTCTGGCGCTATATGTCTCCCCGGGGATGGAATTATGCACTTAGTGTGCTTGTGACCAATATTCGGTATATTATTGAAATGAGCAATCTAGTTCGGTGCGTATCTCCTTATGCGAGTTTTATGGGTGGATCGGGTGGCACGCCGCCATGGTTATGTTGTTCGGATCGAGTTGCGCGCCGCAATAGTGTGAAGCTGAGTACAGTTCCCCATATCTGTTTTTATGTGTTTTGTTTCCTATTTTATGATGAAAGCTTATATTAGCTGTGTGCCCGCTCGCATGTATGATTCGCGAGCGGGGTGTTTGTTTAATTAAGTTGACTGCGTCGCATGTATGATTCGCGAGCGGTATAGTTGAATTTCCTTCTCAAAATTTGCTTTCCTTTATATCGCGTTCGATATGGTAGCCTATTGGCACATTATAGCATCATATGGGACTTTTGGTCATGTCGGGGTGGCTTATTGCCTGAGCAGTTCGTACTGGGTGAGACGAGATCATTGAACTCGAGATCAGTGTAATCTGAGTATATGAAGTATATTAAGGAACCAAGACCACTAATCGGTTCAGAATGAGGTGAGGGTTCTTGTCATGAGTATAGACCCGATGATTTGTTGATTCAGCAATTGGTTATGAAATTCTACGCCTATCTTCCGTTGTGGTGGTATTGTAAGAGTTAGAGTAAGAGCTATGCATATCATGAGGTGCGTTGTGAGCATTAGAGTCATGGAATTTTGACAAAATTGATCAGAGAATGTTATTGTGGTCCCATGAAAAAATGGTGTGAGGGGTAAATTCAGCTAAGGTATGCAGTCGTGGTTTTGGTGCTGCGTGTAGATGTTGATATGGTGAGCGTATGTTGGATACATGCCTAGCATTGAATTTCGGATGTTGGAATTGGACTTTAAGGCTTATTTTCTTGAATAAAAGGAAATATCTTAAGAATTGATCGAGCTAATGTGCTCAACTGAGTTATGGTAGCACGGGAAGGTGCATGAGGTGTTAAACAGTGATTTCAGACTACTTCAATGCAGTTCTCAGCATGTTCGAGGACGAACGTATGTTTAAATGGGAGAGAATGTAACGACCTGACCGGTCGTTTTGGGTCCTAGCGCATCGTTCAGCAGTCTGAGGCCATGAGCAGCTTCATTTCAGGTGTTATGACTTGTACGCGGGGTCGGAATTGAATTTCGGGAAATTCGGAGTTGATTTGGGAAGAGAATTCTCATTTTGGAAGCTTAAAGTTGAAAGAATTAACTAGGATTGGATTTTTGAGTAAACGACCTCGGAATCGGGATCTGAAGGTTCCCGAAGATTCGTATGATGATTTCGGACTTGGGCGTATGCCCTGTTCGGGTTTTGGATAACCCGGGAGCATTTTGGCGCCTATTATGGAAGTTAGCATTTTTGAAGAAATTTCATAAGTTTGGCTTGAAGTGCATTTCAGTGTTATCGATGTCCGTTGGAGATTCCGAGTCGGTGAATAGCTCCGTATGGTGATTCTAGAGTTGGGAGCGCGATCAGAAGTGAATTCGGAGGTCCGTAGGTCATTTTGGAGTCATTTGGCTAAAGATAAAAATTTGAAGGTTTTTCAGAAGTTTGACCGGAAGCGGACTTTCTGATATCGGGGTCGGAATCCGATTCCGAAAGTTGGAGTAAGTCCGTAATGTCGAATATGACTTGCGTGCAAAATTTGAAGTCAATCGGACGTGATTTGATAGGTTTTAACATCGAAAATAGAAGTTTGAAATTCTAAAGTTCATAAAACTTGAATTGGAGGTCGATTCATGGTTTTAGCGTTGTTTGATATGATTTGAGGCCTCAAGCAAGTCCGTAACGTGTTTTGGGACTGGTTGGTATGATTGGTTGGGGTCCCGGGGGGCCTCGTGTGGATTCCGGGTGGTTAACGGATCGAAAATAGAATTTTTGGAAGGCTGAATGGTTGCTGTCATAACCGCACCTGCGAGAATTGGGCCGCAGGTGCGGAGCCGCAGAAGCGGCCAAAGGAGCCGCAGATGCGGTTTTGGGCTAGAAGAGAAGGGACCGTAGATGCGGTCATATTTCCGCATATGCGGGACCGCACCTGCGGTGGAGAAGTCGCAGAAGCAAAAATAAGGGGGCCTGGGAAGGACCGCATATGCGGTAGAGTGGCCGCACCTGCGGAACCGTAGAAGCGGTTATAGGACCGCAGGTGCGGAAATTGCGGGAGGCAGAAGGGTGTTTTAAAATCGGGGTTTGAGTTCATTTCACCTATTTTTCTCTTGGTATGGGCGATTTTGGACAGCTTCAAGTGGGGATTTTCATCATCAATGATAAGGTAAGCTAATCCCACCTATTTTGAGTTAAATACATCAATTAAGTATGGATTTGAGCATGAAATTTGTAGAAAACTTCGGGTTTGAGGGAAAACCTAGAAAACTAGCATTCTTGGAATTCAACCACGATTTTAGGGATGGAATTAAGAGAAAATCACATATTTGAGTTCGTGAGTTCATGGGTGTTGATACCCAATTTTTCCCTAAGTATTTTTATGTACTCAAAATATCCTCAAAATAGCATATACATGCATATATAAGCATTCCCAAGAGTTT
>NW_017693692.1:0-4485 GCF_001879085.1 Nicotiana attenuata | reverse complement strand
TACCATATGCTCATTGGCCTCAATACACCTCTCC
Source organism: Nicotiana attenuata (assembly GCF_001879085.1). NCBI lineage: Eukaryota > Viridiplantae > Streptophyta > Magnoliopsida > Solanales > Solanaceae > Nicotiana > Nicotiana attenuata. The sequence continues at coordinate 4,451 of NW_017693692.1, read as the reverse complement.
TTGAAGAAACCCCAGCCGTCTCTAGTACGGAATTGCTCTTGCACCTTTGGGTTGAGAGGTAGAAGATCACTGTAAATGAATTGTCTTTCCGGGATCAATTTCCTCACGGGCCACCACTCTCTAAATTTGTGGAATGCTATCTCATTAACAAATCTGTCTGCCCAGGCTTCAGGCTTTCTGGTTCGATCAACTCCCCCGACTTGAGGCTCACCTCCCTCACCATATCCTGTACTCTCCCTAGATAATGAAGCTGTGGGGGAGGTGGAGTATTGTGCCTCACTTCTTGCTATGGACTCATCAGATGAATCCAAAATTACATTGACCGGTCTCTTGGAGGTGGGTGAAGGTGGAGGAGTGTCATGTAATTGGAATGGGTCAGAGGTGTGAGTGGGGGCTGATTCTGAGGTGATGCTCCGGGAGGGTGCATACTCACTCCCCGAAGAGTGGGAGGCAGCCTTATCAGCAGCCCGTATCAGCTTACGGGTCTTTTTAATTTTTGCCCGGGCCTGGGGAGTGAGTTTAGCAATTCTCTTTCCTTTTTCCCCTCGGGAGGAACCACCTCTCCCGGGTTGTTGTTGTTCTATACCTCCTCGTTTCTTAACCATGATCTGCAAAAATACACGTCTAACATTGTTAGTTTAAGCACATGCAGTGAATTAGATGAGTTACACAGGAGGAGAAAACACAGGTAATATGCATAACACAAAAATAGTACATGGGGGCGCGGACCGCGTAGGTTTGGAGCGCGGACCGCGCTGGGCATATGCCCCCTGGTGAAGCTCTCTGAATCCCCCCCAACGCGGTCCGCACTGATATGGACCGCGGTCGCGTTGGGCCAGCGCGGACCGCGCAAAAATGTGACGCGGCCGCGCTGGTCTAAGTAGGCACCACAGAGGAAACGACGCGGACCGCACACAAATGATGCGCGGCCGCGCAGGGCTATTTAAATGAACAGAGCTAGGGTTTAGCATTTTGGTCCATTTTTCATCAAGTCTTTGGGTCCTAGTTGTCCCTACTCAATTTCTCATATTGAAGTTCATGCCCAATGTTCAAGATAAATACAAAAAAAGCTAAGCTAATCATTAAACCTAAGAAAAATGAGAAGAAAATAAGAAGTTACACTACTGGGAAGCAAGCACATTAATTAAAAATTAAAACTATGAATGAAATTAGCAAGGAATGTTACCAGGTGTTATGAAGATTCAACTATTTGAAGCAAAGGTCAGTGAATAGTAAAAATTTTAGCCCAGGAGGTCAAAGTGCGTAAAGGGTAAAATGAGGCCTAGGGTCTCTATTTATAGGAAAACTGTGGGACCCATCACCTACCTACCAGCGCAGCCGCGCAAAAATGGACGCGGACCGCGCTGGATTTCACTCCTTCACATTGATATGAGCTTCTCACGCGGACCGCACTGTTTTGTTACGCGGCCGCGTGAGAAACTTCAGAGAGCATGACATTTGAGCTTTCCCAGCGCGGACTGCACAAAAGTGCTCCGCGGCCGCGTTGGAAACTTCAGAGACTTAATACCCCATTGGACCAGCCTACGCGGACCGCACTGTTTTGTAGCACGGCCGCGTTGGCAAACATCAGAGACCTGACATTTTTTTGTTCTGCACTGGTTCAACATTATCCCTGCAACATCTCACAAACCATTAGCTCAAAAATCCTAGTCTATAAAGAAAATCAACGAAATAGAAAAAGACATGGGTTGCCTCCCAAGAAGTGCCTGATTTAACGTCGCGGCACGACGCATGTTACCATCTCATCATTTCAAATGAAGAAGTGCCACGACGTGGCTGTCATCAATCTTCCCCAAGTAATGCTTCACACGATGCCCATTGACCCGGAATACCTCACCATTTTTGTTTTTGAGATCAAGAGCACCAAAGGGAGTCACAAATACCACTTCAAAAGGGCCACTCCACTTAGACTTGAGTTTGCCCTGAAATAACCTCAATCGGGAGTTGAAAAGAAGAACCATATCACCGACCTTGAATTCCTTTCCCCGAGCATATTTTTCGTGAAGGTACTTCATCTTGTCCTTGTACAAAGATGAGCTCTAGTAGGCATGAAATCTAAACTCATCAAGCTCATTCAATTGCTCCACTCGGAGATTGGCTGCAACATCCCATTCCAAGTTCAATTTCCTTAATGCCCACATAGCCTTGTGCTCAAGTTCCACCGGAAGATGGCAAGCTTTACCAAGCACCAACCGATACGGAGACATACCAATTGGAGTCTTGTAAGCCGTCCGATAAGACCAAACAGCATCATCCAATTTCTTCGACCAATCGGTCCTATTAGCATTCACCGTTTTGGACAAAATACTCTTTATCTCCCGATTTGAGACTTCCACTTGTCCGCTAGCTTGTGGATGATAGGGGGTGGTCACTTTGTAGTTAACTCCATACTTAGCAAGCAATGAGTCGAAAGCCTTGTTGCAAAAATGGGACCCCCCATCACTAATAATGGCTCGAGGAGTACCAAACCTCGTAAAGATACTCTTTTTCAAAAATGCTACAACACTTCGGGCTTGGGTAGAGCCACGGCTTCCACCCACTTTGAGACATAGTCCACCGCCACGAGAATGTAAGTATTACCACAGGAGCTCACGAACAGACCCATGAAATCGATGCCCCAAACATCAAAAATATCCACCTCGAGAATTGTATTGAGGGGCATCTCATCCTTCTTGGAAATACCGCCGGCTCTTTGACATGCATCACATCTCTTCACCAATTCACTAGCATCCTTGAACAGCGTCGGCTAATAAAAGCCGCAACTCAAAACTTTTGAGGCTGTCCTCAACCCCCCCCCCCCCCCTTGATGGCCACCATAGGGAGAAGAGAGACAAGCCTCCAATATGCTCATTTGTTCACTTTCCGGTACACATCTTCTTATCACTCCATTCGTGCAAATTCTAAACAAATACGGATCATCCCAATAGAAATCCAAACTATCCCGCTTGAGTTTCTTCCTTTGGTTGGAAGAGAGATCACACGGGACGTTACCAGTCACAATGAAGTTGGCGATGTCCGCGAACCATGGCATTTCACACATAGAAACGGAAAGAAGCTGCTCGCCAGGGAACCTATCATTAATCTCAATACCATCACTTGGTCTCCCATCTTCCTCTAATCGGGACAAATGGTCTGCAACTTGATTCTCGCTTCCCTTTCTATCCACAATCTCTAAATCAAATTCCTGAAGGAGTAGCACCCATCTTATCAATCTTGCTTTCGAATCCTTCTTAGTCATCAAATACCGGAGGGCTGCATGGTCCGTGTGTATGATCACCTTTGCTCCCATAAGGTAAGGTCGAAATTTCTCCATCGCGAACACAATAGCCAATAGCTCTTTTTCTGTCACTGTGTAGTTTCTCTGGGCCTCATTCATCGTCTTGCTAGCATAATACACAAGATGGAACATTTTGTTGATCCTTTGGCCTAGCACCGCCCCAACCGCTACATCACTCGCATCGCACATAAGTTCAAAAGGCAAATCCCAATTAGGTGCGGTGATTATAGGAGTTGTTGTCAACTTGTGTTTCAATAGCTCAAAAGACTCCATGCACTTCTCATCAAAGACAAACTTGACATCCTTCTCTAACAATTTGCAAAGCGGGTTCACAATTTTTGAAAAATCCTTAATGAATCGCCGATAGAACCCGGCATGACCAAGAAAACTCCTCACCCCTTTGACAGAAGTAGGGGGAGGGAGCCTTGAGATAACCTCTATTTTTGCCTTATCAACTTCAATTCCTTGTCTTGAGATTTTGTGACCCAATACAATTCCCTCTTGCACCTTAAAGTGACATTTCTCCCAGTTGAGCACAAGGTTGGTTTCTTCACATCTTGCCAAAACCCTATCCAAGTTTACCAAACATTCTTCAAATGAATCTCCCACCACGCTGAAGTCGTCCATGAATACCTCCAAGATATCCTCCACCATGTCGGTGAAAATTGCCATCATACATCTTTGGAAGGTCGCTGGGGCATTACATAGTCCGAATGGCATTCTCGAGAAAGCGAACGTGCCATAAGGACATGTAAAGGTTGTCTTCTCCTGATCCTCTGGGGCAATGAGAATTTGATTATACCCCGAGTAGCCATCTAGAAAACAATAAAAGGCCCGGCCCGCAAGACGATCGAGCATTTGGTCCAAGAATGGTAGTGGGAGATGATCTTTTCTTGTCACCTTGTTCAGCTTTCTATAGTCCATACACACTCTCCAACCCGTAACTGTCCGAGTAGGAATCAACTCATTGTTGGCATTGGTCACTACCGTCATTCCACCCTTCTTTGGAACACATTGGACCGGAGAGGTCCATGAACTATCCGAGATCGGGTAAACCACACCGGCGTCAAGCCACTTGATAACCTCTTTCTTTACTACTTCTTGCATCACCTCGTTGAGTCTCCTTTGATGTTCAAGAGATGGCCGTGCATCC
>NW_017693691.1:0-4487 GCF_001879085.1 Nicotiana attenuata | reverse complement strand
TTGTAGATGGAGAATACGAACCCCTGAAAACGTATTTTCCTGACGAAGAGGTATCATTCATAGTAGAAGACATTGCAGAATCCTATGAGGGTTGGAGAATGTTTTTTGATGGAGCAGCAAATTTCAGAGGAGTTGGCATAGGAGCCGTCCTGGTATCAGAAACCAGTTAGTATTATCCGGTGTCTGCCAAACTCAGGTTCCCCTGCACCAACAATATGGCCGAGTACGAAGCCTGCATCCTAGGGCTCAAGATGGCCATTGACATGAACATTCAGGAGTTATTCGTGATCGGAGATTCAGATTTACTCATACATCAGGTCCGAGAAGAATGGGCAACCAAGAACTCCAAGATACTCCCGTATCTGCACCATGTGCAGGAGTTGAGAAAGAGGTTCACAAAGACAGAATTCCGACATGTTCCCAAAATCCAGAATGAATTTGCCGATGCATTGGCTACCCTGTCATCCATGATACAGCATCCCGATAAGAACTTCATTGATCCCATTCCAATAAAGATCCATGACCAGCCAGCCTACTGTGCCAACATCGAAGAAGAAGAAGACGCAAAACCTTGGTTTCAGGATATCAAGGAATATTTGACAAAAGGAGAATACCCAGAACTTGCAAATCCTATTAAGAAGCGCACACTTTAGAGGTTATCCAATAATTTCTTCCACAACGGAAGAATCCTATATAGGAGGACTCTTGATTTGGGATTGTTGAGGTATGTCGACACAAAGGAAGCATCCAAGCTACTAGAGGAAATCCACGCTGGGACCTGCGGTCCACATATGAACGGTTTTGTCTTAGCAAAGAAGATACTCCGAGCTGGTTACTTTTGGATGACTATGGAGACGGACTGCATCCAGTATGTCCGAAAATGCCACCGCTGTCAGATACATGCAGACATGATATAGGTACCTCCAAATGAGCTTAATGCAACAAGCTCACCATGGCCATTCACCGCCTGGGGAATGGATGTCATTGGATTGATCGAGCCTACCGCTTCCAACGGGCACAGGTTTATCCTATTAGCCATCGACTATTTCACCAAATGGGTCGAAGCAGCATCTTACAGAGCAGTGACTAAGAAGGTCGTGGCAGACTTCGTCCGCGACCGCATTGTTTGTCAATTCGATATCCCAGAGTCAATCATTACTGATAATGGCTCCAATCTCAACAACGACTTGATGAAAACCATGTGTGAAACTTTCAAGATCAAACACAAGAATTCTACAGCCTACAGGCCTCAGATGAATGGAGCCGTAGAAGCCGCCAACAAGAACATCAAGAAGATATTGACAAAAATGATAGAGAAACATAAGCAATGGCACGAAAAGCTATCATTTGCTCTGTTGGGGGGATCGCACCACAGTCCGCATATCAACTGGGGCAACCCCCTATATGATGGTTTATGGTACAGAAGCCGTCATTCCCGCCGAAGTGGAAATTCCTTCCTTAAGAATCATACAGGAAGCTGAGCTCGACGATGCAGAATGGGTGAAGAGTCGCTACGAGCAACTGGCTCTTATAGATGGAAAGAGAATGAATGCAGTTTGCCATGGTCAACTTTATCAGAACAGAATGTCCAGAGCCTTCAACAAAAGAGTCAAGCCGAGACAGTTCATGTCAGGGCAGCTGGTGTTAAAGAAAATTTTCCCGCATCAAGATGAAGACAAAGGGAAGTTTTCCCCCAACTGGCAGGGTCCATACATGGTTCACCGGGTTCTGACAGGAGGAGCCTTTATACTTGCCGAAATGGACGGAGAAGTCTGGCCAAAGCCAATTAATTCAGACACAGTCAAGCGTTACTATGTGTAATTTTCATGCTTTCCCTATAGGATGTAAATTGAACTACGTCTGACCTGATTCCTGTTTAGGAGGGGATACGTAGGCAGCCTTATGGGTTCGGTCACAATTAAATAAAATTTTCATTTCCCCCCGAAATTGGAAACTGGGGCAGAATTTTGAGGAGGACCCTCAAAATTCTGAAGTAATTTCAGCAAATCATTGCAAGCAACCGTCAGAAGCGTCAACCCAGTAAACTGGGGCAGAATTTTGAGGAGGACCCTCAAAATTCCATAGCAAGAAAGGTCGCAATGTCTTGAGCCACGTCACAGTCGTCGGTTCATCTAAAAGTTGTTTCTTAATTGTATACTTATGTCATCTGTTTTACAAATTCATGCATAGTTATTGCTAAAATTGCTTCGTTTAGCAACGCTACCCCAAAGATGCATACAGTATCACCAGATCAAAGCCAAACAGGTCAAGCAGAACCAGCGGGGACGCGAACTGACCTCCCCCTCTACAAAACTCACGATTTTTCTTTGGATGCAGGCACTTGGATCGCAAAAGCATCTGACATGCTATACACTCACGAGACAAACATTGTTCATGAATACAACTCTCGAAATTGTTGAACTTACCAACATTTGCTATCCACGCGCGCCCGTGATATTCCCTGTATCACATTATCCCTAGCAGTCACAATATCGCAACTTGCTATCAGCTAAGAAAGCTCTATCACCATTAGCCCTTTTTATTTCTTGCATAAGGCTACCATTCTACCTTTTTGAGACTAAACACTATCTCCATCTGCATTTTTACTGCATTGCATAAGTCTACCTTTCTGCCTTCCGAGACTAAACACTGTCTCCATTTGCATTTTTACTACATTGCATAAGGCTACCATTCTACCTCCCGAGACTAAACGCTGTCTCCCTCTACATTTTTCTGCATTGCATAAGGCTACCATTCTGCCTTCCGAGACTAAACGCTGTCTCCATCTGCATCTGCATGGCTGAAAGATTGCCTCATACTGCATCTGCATGGCTGAAAGATCGCCTCATATTGCATCTGCATGGCTGAAAGATCGCCTCATCTGCATCTGCATGGCTGAAAGATCGCCTCATACTACATCTGCATGGCTGAAAGATCGCCACCTCTACATTTGCATGGCTGAAAGACCGCCACCTCTACATTTGCATGGCTGAAAGATCGCCACTTCTGCATTACATGGCTGAAAGATCGCCACCTTTACATTTGCATGGCTGAAAGATCGCAACTTCTGCATTGCATGGCTGAAAGATCACTACCTTTACACTTGCATGGCTGAAAGATCGCCACCTTATTTACACTTGCATGGCTGAAAGATCGCTACCTTATTTACACTTACATGGCTGAAAGAACGCCACCTTATTTACACTTGCATGGCTGAAAGATCGCCACCTTATTTACGTTTGCATGGCTGAAAGATCGCCACCTCATTTACATTTGCATGGTTGAAAGATTGCCACCTATTGCATCTCATGGGTTGAAAGATTGCCAAATACTGCATCTCATGGGTTGAAAGATCGCCAAATTATCCGAGGGCGTCATTGTTTAGAGGCACCATTTGCATAGCCCGAGAACAGCATGCCATGGCCTGAGGATCCCTTTTAATCTTTTGCATATTATTATTCAAAGGCGTCATGGTTCGGAGGCATCATTCCCATAGCCCGAGAGCATCATTTCACGGCATGCGAATCCTTTATTATACGCTTCATGGCCCAGGACATCATGGTCTAAGGACATTATTCTAATCGTCCAAAGACAACATTCATGGTCCGACGGGAATGCGCATCATGTTTAAATTTACGCACAATATATGCGTGTATTGCTTATTTGTAGGTAAACCGGCGAGCAATGGTCATCTCGGCAGGAGCGATCCCGCTCCAGTTCCCACAGCCCTATTAGACTTTAATCATTCACCCCGTCTTGAATATTGCATCAGTTCTTGAAAAGTCTCTATTGGCATACTCCGCTGACAGATCCTGAACTACATATGGCCTGATTCCTGTAAGACCAGGGATATGTAGGGAGCTCAGAAGCCAGAGCACGGCCAAACATCTTCAAAGCGTTTTGCCAGGTCAAAATTGGCCATCATATCTTTACCCGACAACTCTTTCATCCTTCTCGGGTAAAGAGGGGCAGTTGTTGATACCCAATATTTCCCTAAATATTTTTAATGCATAAAATACTTTCAAAATAGCATATGTATGCATATATAGGTATGTCCAGATGTTTTATTATTTTTTCCTTAATTTTTAAAGATTTTTAAAATCAATTTATTGCCCTATCATATCCAGAAAAACCCAATAATAATTCCCAAGATTACCATTTTGGTGATTCATTTATTGGACTCTCATATTTATGCTAAAATATAGCTAATGTAATTTTTTGCATATTTTTACAAATTTACTTAGTATTTTTAAAACTAAATTGCATACAATTGCAACATTAGCCTCTTTTAGATTTAATTACGTTTATATCTATAAAAATTAGGTCCAATATTTTTAATTTGATAATTATGTATTATTAATCATTTTAGTACCTTTAATTTATTTCCTGAAATTATTCTACTATTTTTTATAAAATAAATAAGAGAAAAGTGGCTATTTAAAATATAGCCCAATTGTGTTTCAATTGTAGCCTGAATTGACCCCCCA
>NW_017693690.1:0-4489 GCF_001879085.1 Nicotiana attenuata | reverse complement strand
CCCTTAGGGATCTTGACACACTCAAGTCTGAGAAAGGCTTTGAAGCAATGGCATCTTAAGGCATTTTATTCCATAGCTCAGGGAGGAACCAAGAATCAGGCTTCCTCTAGTTGTATTTTTATGTATTTTTCTGATGTAATTCAGTACTTCTGGTTTGTAATAATTTGTAACAAACAGTGGGGATGGCTAGTGAAAAGGTGTGGGTAATTATGCATGTCAGGGGTAGAAAATATACCTATAGGATATCTTGATTCTGCATACTCAGACTATGTTTAGAAACCATACCTATAGGGTATTTTGATTCTGCATATCCAAACTCCATTTAGAAAATATGCCTATAGGATATCATGATTCTGCATACTCAGACTACGTTTAGAAACCATGCCAATAGGGTTTTTTGATTCTACATATCCAAACTCCATTTAGAAAATATGCATATATGATATCTTGATTCTGCATACTCAAACTACATGTAAAAAATATGCCTATAGGATTACTTCTAAATTCTGCATACTCAGACTATGTTTAGAAACCATGCCTATAGGTTATTTTGATTCTGCATATCTAAACTCCATTTAGAAAATATGTCTATAGGACTGTTTTATACCCTGCGTGTTCATCTCTGCACCTTAGACACCATGCCTATAGAGGTTTAGTTTATTTAAAATTCTGCATGTTCCACTTCACGCCTAGATGACCTGCCTATAGGACTCTATTTAAAATTTTGCACACTTGTTATCGCTTAGACATCATGCTCTAGGATTTAAACGGCTATAAATTTGTACCATGTTCAAAAAATTAAAATTAGTACACTAGATATCATGTTCATAGGAGTTAAAACCAGTAATAATGGATCCTGTCACCTGCAACTACTCTACTTTAAATCATCCTATTCTGAACCAGTGCTTAAGTAACTTAATTTCTCCGTGTTAACACGATTTAGCAAGCATACCTATAGGATTTCAAACTATTCATTTTAAGCGGTGACTACACTCAAAATTAGCAATAGATACCATGTTTCTAAGGTCTCACTTAAACACTTAGGCAAGCCTTTAGGCAATAAAGTAAATAAAACTGAACTCGCCTCCGTTATTTGTTGAAGTGCTACAACCAGCAGGCAGGCCTGATTCGTGTTTCCTAACTTAGTCATGTAATAGGCCAAGCCTGCCGTAGCAACAACAATCTCCTCTTCCCTCAAGTATTTTTAGAATCAAACCTTACTCGTTTGCTTAAGTCATGCTATTGGATTGTTTTGTTTGAGGAGGTATACTTGAGCCTTATGTGTTTATGTGCTTCCCCTTAAATGTGCAGTCTTCTCTATGTTTTGTATGTCGCCCTAGATTTTTCACCTTTGAAACCTCAAGTCAGCCTAATATCCTTCCCTTTTAGGATTAGTAGTCCTAAGTGCCTCCAGGACTGATAGGAATGGGGCGGGTAATAGCATGCAATAGTGGTCGAGACCAATCCGCGCTTTAGTACCTTAAATAGGGTGGGAAAGGGTAGATATGGATATGATGACCAGTGCGCTAATACCACGTGTAGCCCCTCTTCTGAGGAGTGATTACTGGGTATTGCATTAATGTGATCCATATTTTTAACAAACCTAGGACCCCCTTCCTTTATTTTCCTTTTTCTTTTAAAAGCATTGCAACTCCTTATTTAAAATCAGCCTTAATTGCTCTTTCAAACGATTGTTTATTAAAATCCCCTCTTATTTGAGCCTTATCTGTATATATGTTAATTGAACCAAATTCACAAAGAACTATCTGGCCGGGAACCACACTAGTGGATCTTGAGGGGTGCCTAACACCTTCCCCTTAGGATAATTTTAAGCCCTTACCCTATCTCTGGTTATCAAATGAACTTAGAAATGAACTTTGAAGGTGTCCTAATGCACCATAAATCATTAGGTGGCGACTCTTCAAATGCTAAACCCAGTTCCCAAAAGGAGCGAGTTCTCCTATACCAAATGTCATAAACCCGATTTCGCGAGAGAAAAGGGGCGCGACAGCATGGCGACTCTGCTGGGGATGATCTAGGCTTTTACCATTTAAGACTATTATTGTGAATTTATATCTCTTTACGTGCAATTACTAGTTTAATTCCTTTAAGTATTCAATTCCCTCTTCAATTGCAAAACTGACTTGTCTTTTTTGTTTTTTTTCCTTTACTACTGCTTTAAATTATGAAACTATTGTATTTACTGCTTTCTTAACGTGCAAATACGTGACAACATGCTTTTAATTGTTGCATAATCATGCTCAACATCATGTTCCACTCGTGCCAAACAAATCCCATAGCAATGCTTAAAATGAGTGGTTGCGCTCTTCCTATATTATTACCCCCCTAAATCCGGAAAAGGCATATTTGCGGTAAAACCAGTCGATCAACGGTGTAGTCGACGGTTTCGTGCCTTTTCCCCTTGAGTTGTCCGCTCAAGGGTACCAGTTTAAAACCCTATAGAAACCTTACTCCTTTTAAATTGTGCATACATCATGGTCAAACCTAGTTGGATCAGTTATGTTGTCCACATAATGATCCTTTAAGATAGCCTTGTCCAAAAGTCAAGTGGGTTTCCCTAAACCCAAACGGACACTACCATGTTCTGTGCATTTATTTGGAGAACTAAATGCTTCATGCTAATTATTGGTATTAAATAGCCGAGCCCGGTGGGGGTAAGGGCCTAACCTTACTTGCATTGCAGAAATATGAGGCACGAAGTCCCTAGATTCGGCATGGTCACCAACATCCACCCAAAACTGCTAAGTTGGTGGAAAGATCTACACTCTAGTGATCAAACTCTTGTCCGGAAATATCTGGGAAACCTACCTTCTCTCCTGGAAATCCAACCCAACAACAAGATCATAGAAGCTGCTACTTTGTTCTGGGATTGTGAGAGGGCTATATTCCGCTTCGGAGACATTGAAATGACAGCCTTGCTAGAGGATATATGAGGGTTGGCCGGTATAGTGTGGGAAACTTCGGGTTTGTTGATGCCTGAGAACCGCAAAGGCAGGGTCTTCCTCAAAATGATGGGCCTGAAGAAGAATCCAGAACTGACATGTCTGAAAGAATCCTATATCCCCTTTGACTATTTGTATGAGAGGTATGGTCACAGCAAATCCTACCGTACCTATCCTGACGAGTTTGGCATCACATGATTAGGGCACATTCATCGAAGGGTCTTTGTATTCATGTTTGGTTTCCTGGGGTAATCGTGTTTCCAATGAAGATGGCAAGAATACACACCAGACTGCCTATGGTAACTAAGACCTTAGTGGAAGGAATTGGCGGGCAACCATTCAGCATTGTGCCCATGATCATTGTGGAAATATACCGAGCCCTAGAGAAGTGTCAACAGGCATCCAAACACTTCGAAGGCTGCAATTTTCTACTTCAACTTTGGCTCATAGAGCATCTCCAAAAGGGTGAATACCGACAAGAGATTCAGCGAGGGGACTGGGATGATCATATCGCTTTCCATCATCCGAAGCGAATGAATTACATGCCCAATATGTTCGCCTAACCAGAGAATGCTAGAGTATGGGTCGAACTTTTCGAAAATCTGACTGAGGACCAGGTACAATGGATGTTCGAGTGGTTTCCGACCGAGGAGTTCATCGCCCGATCCAAAGATGCACCTTTCCTGATATCGATCGGCTTGAGAGGAACATACCCTTACGTCCCTCTCCGCGTTATGAGGCAAGCTGGTAGGAGGCAGGTGGTACCCAGAGTCGACAAGATGAGTCACTTTCGGGCTGACTTCCATGATGATGATAGTCCTTACAAGTGCCAAGCTCAGCATATGTGGCACTGCAAGATCGTCATGGGGAGGGATACCATCGAGCCAGATAGATACCACGCTGGTTGTGCTCCCTACTATTCAGGCTGCTTGGAGGATAATCATGATGGTCTGGGCCAGCCTGGGTTTGTTCGAGGTCACAGGATCATAGATGAAAAAGCCGAGGCACAGGTCAAATACAACCAACTGCGCAAGAGAATCCGGGAGTGCGAAAGCGAGCACCGCGAAATACAAGAAGCCAATCAGAAGTTAATTGAGGAGTGGAAGGACATGGCTATCAGTGCCAACAAGCGACTCGGATACTTGGAGCGAGGCATAGTGGAGTTGGAGAAGAAGTTTCTCAAGAGGGTCGAGGATTGCAAAAATGCTGAAGGAACTGAAGGCGGACACCTAGCCGGGGCCTACCTATTGCTGGGACTTCGCGAGCTAGGAAAGCTGTTCGATGGAGCCAGGGATGCCGAATCTGGGGAAGGTCCTTCTGGGACCAAATAGATAGGAGTTTGCCTTTTCGCTTTATAAAATGTAATAAGGCCAATGGCCATTAGTGAGTTTTATTTCTTGCTTATTTAGTGTCATCTTGGGATTCGTCTATTTTTGTTAATCAATAAAATGAGGCATTTAGCATCCTAAGTTCTCCAAATCAACTTGTCGCTAGGCCTACGTCGGGCACAACGAGGCTCCCAAATT
>NW_017693689.1:0-4490 GCF_001879085.1 Nicotiana attenuata | reverse complement strand
TTAGGCTTGAATTCGAGGTTGATTTGGTGTTTTGGTGTTGTTTTGGGGTGTTCCGGAGGTTCGACTAAGTTCGGGTAGTGATATGTGACTTGTTGGAATTTTCAGTTGAGGTCCCGAGGGCCTCGGGTGAGTTTCGAATAGGTTTGGGTTGTGTTGCGCTCGTTTTCTTATGTTTCGACGCCGTTTCTTCAAGCATAAATGATATCATATTGAACAAATGAGCTCCGATTTCTATTTTGATTGAAGCATTAGATCCGTATCGTAATTACGGACCCGTAGCAAAAAGAATCGTCGAATTTTGACATCGTATGAGGATTTTATGGTCATTTTACTAAAAATTAGGTTGCCAGATTTTTCAGATTAATTACGAATTTGCCACTAGCAGCGTATTTAAAAATCTGCACTATTTGCAAATATTAAAACCTACATATCTCCTTCGTTATAAGGTCAAATTGAGTGATTCAAAAGCCTAACTTGACTAGAATTTCACAAGGAATCCATTGGAGGCATAAAATACGAGTTTCGGGATCGTTTGGCACTAGAAACGAGGCAGAATAGCTGGTAGAAAAATATACAAAACTTCATTCCGTCATATTTTGAGTTGGGGAGCTCGGATTTGGGCGATTTTGGAGGCGATTTTCACCATATGGATTGGGGTAAGTGTTCTCTACTCGATTTTGATTATAATTTATGAATCCATCTTCGTTTTTGGGATTTGATTGATGATTTCAAAGTGAAAATTGGGGTAGTTAGGGTTTGAGTTTTGGAGAGTTTTAAGTGAGGATTTGAGGGACCAAACGGAGTCCGATTTTGACAAATTTTATATGGTTAGAATCGGGAGAGGACGAGGATTATTATTCTTCCATTTTTGACTGATTCCGAGATGTGGGCCCGGGGCCGAGTTTTGGCCGATTTCGAATTTTTGGCATGTTTATGTAGGTTTTATTGTGTAATTCGATTCTTTAGACTATGTTGATAGTAGTATTCTGATTATGGTTAGATTCGAAGCTTTTGGAGACCGAGTCGAGGGACGAGGACATCCCGGAGTAGGATTTTACGCTGTTGAGGTAAGTAACAGTTTTAACTCTGGCTTTGAGGGTATAAACCCGGAGAAATTGATATCATATGATTGTTTGGTAGTGATACCCACGCTAGGTGACGGGCGTGTGGGTGTGCACCGCGAGGGATTGAGACTTGGTCCGTCCCGTGAGGCCAGGCCTAAAAGCTATTATCTGTGGTTATGTGTTTACTTGTTGTTGAACTTGTTTGCCTTCATGTTAGAGATCCTGTTTAGGTTTTATTCATGCTCACATTATTTGTACTCAGTCATAGAAATTATTGTACATGTTTACCTCAGTCTCTATTATTTGCTAATATGCTGTGATACTTGATGTGGGCTGTGTTCCCTTATTTGTTGATGATGGTGAGGCTAGTGAGGTACATGACTAAGTGAGGCCGAGGGCCTGGTTGTGAGGATATTAATACCATAGCGCGTGAGTTGTCCGCGTAGCACGTGAGTTGACCGTGCGGGTCCAGGTATTTATACCATAGCGCGTGAGTTGTCAGCGTAGCACGTGAGTTGACCGTGCGGATCCAGGTATTGATATGGTAGCACGTGAGTTGTCCGTGCTTAGCGCTTGGGCTTTGGGAGCCCCTCCGGAGTCTGTACACATCCCCAGTGAGCGCAGAGTGTTGAGTGTATTGAGTATTGAGTGCTGAGTGCGAGTGCTGAGTGATGGAGTGACATTGTTGTAAGGTTGCATTTACTTTTGCTGTTGCTGCATTTATCTGTTAAATTTCTTTGTGGCATTTACTGAGTTATGGAATTTACTTGTTTATTCCTGTTATTTTTAAAATTGTGAAAAATAAATAATTGGACTATTTTGCTCAACTCGTCACTACTACTCAGTTCCTTAGTTATTTCTGTTACTACTGAGGTGGTTGTACTCATACTACACCTTGCACTTTATGTACAGATCCAGGTGAGTTCATTGAGTTCAGGCCGACTATCTGTAGAGATTGCAAGGTAGCTGCCAGCGTCCGCAGGACCTCGTTACTCTTTTTGTCATTTCTTCTTTTAGACAGTTATATATCTTAGTTCATAGTTTTAGACGCTCATGACTTAGTCACACCCCGATGTTTGGGACTCGTTTTCGTATTTTATATTATTTATATTTAGAGTTGGTTTAATTTATCAGGAATTATATTATTGGAAATATTTTATTAAATTCTTATAATAAAATTAGTAGTAATATTTTGGGAATAGGCTTGCCTTGTAACACGATAGGTGCCATCACGACCATGGTTAGATATTGGGTCGTGACACCCCAGCAGCCCATTTAAGTTCAAAAACACTTCGTAGCCTATCCGAAACTTACCGGAGCCCTCAGGGCTCCAAACCAAATATACATAAAAGTCCAAAAATATCATAAGAACTTGCTCGCGCAATCAAATCGCCAAAATAACACCTAAAACTATGAATCTGACACCAAATCAAATGAAATTTTCAAGAAAACTCATGAACTTGTATTTTAACAATCGGACATCCGAATCACGTCATACCAACTCCGTTTCTCACCAAATTTTATAGACAAGTGATAAATATAGTAATGGACCTATACCGAGTTCCGGAACCAAAATACGGACTCGATATCAATAAAGTAAAACATTGATCAAACTTTTAGATTTATTAAGCCTTCAAACTTCAATATTTCTATAAAACACGATAGCTCGAGCTAGGGACCACCGAATTCGATTATGGGCATACTCCCAAGTCCCAAATCACGATACGGACCCACCGGAACCGTCAAAATACAGATCCGAATCCGTTTCTAAATGACCTATCGGGTCATCACAGTCACCCGCTTTTGTATTAGACAACTTACAAGAGGATCAAGCAGGAGCAACAAAGTTAGGAAGGTGTATCAATCACGGGCAAGGATCAAGCAGGAGCAACAAAGTTAGGAAGGTGTATCAAACACGGGCAGGCCAGGCAAACGGCAAAAACAACACTTTTTGAAACGCAAAACGACATGCCTACCTCTATAGCTGATAATGGAGACAAACATATATAATACTAGTAGTTGTAATAGTCACCAAGCTAGCTCTAGTAATGTGGTGCACCACGGGCACAACCATCTCTGTAGCAACGCTCTTCAATAGTTAATGTAATTGTTGGGTTTTGGATGTGTTTAATTAATATATTAAATACTTAAAAGAGGGTGAATGGGAAATGGAGGGAAATAAAATTTTTGAGTGAAATTTTAAGTTCCCCCTTGGCAAATGGGCATTGTCCCATATTGGAAGAGGAAGAGGTTTTTTATGGGTATATAAGCAATTGCTCTTCTTCTAGCTCTTAAAGAGTTGGGAAGAAGGCAAGCCTCGCGCCGTCGTCGTCGTCGCTCGCTCGGCTCGGCTTCGGCTTTGGCTTCGGCAATATTAACAGAAATGTTATTAAATATTTGTTTTAATAACAAAATATTAATATTAAATCCAATCCGTTTTTCTTTTTTGGTAACAGAAAAGTAACTACCCTCTTCAATTTTCCCTCTTTATTTTCCCTCTTTATTATTGAGTAAATGGCCATTTATGTAATGGCATTTATGCTGTGGGCGTTTTGCATAAACAGCCATTCTGAAGAGTTGCACCTCTTCAGATTTCAGCCTAACTTTGGCTATAAATACAACACTATTCTGCTCAGAATTTTACTACGATTTTCTGAGTTTCTTCTCCTTCTTCTGCATACTTTTAGCATCAAACAAAGCAAAAAGTAAGTGTGATTTGCTACCGAACTTTGTGTTCGCTGAAACACTGGGGTTTGAAGTACCACTACACCAGTGTGTAATTCGTTCTATCCTGGGAGGAAATAATCCATAACCTTGGGTACTAGGAGGGGATTAAATTCCTTAAGGAAACACTGTGAATTCAGTGGGCTCGAATTGGTTTTATGTCATTTCTGTTTATGTTCATTTCTGTTTATACTCATTTATATTTCCAGAATTATTTTACAAATACAGTCTACTAACGAGCTTAAGGAATTTAATTTGATTTCTGTATTTGTACTTACTGTTTCTGGAAGAGTAAAACCTTTGTTGTTTTGTACTCTATTAAAATCTACGTGATTTTAACGTTTGTGTCATTCTTTTACAGAAATGACTAATGAGAATGAGAACCAAGTTGTTCCAATGGTAACTGCCAATGCCTCAACAAGCCGAACGACACCGGCAGCAGTGGCACCGGCGGAAAAACCCGAAAAATTTTCAGGGATTGATTTCAAGCGCTGGCAGCAAAAGATGTTCTTCTATTTGACTACTCTAAGTCTCCAGAAGTTCATCAAGGAAGATGTTCCTGTGCTGTCCGACGAAACTCCAGAAACTGAACGCTTTCTCGTGATTGAGGCGTGGAAGCATTCAGATTTTTTGTGCAAGAATTATATTCTAAGCGGGCTGGAGGATGCTTTGTATAACGTCTACAGTGGCGTGGAAACGTCA
>NW_017693688.1:0-4492 GCF_001879085.1 Nicotiana attenuata | reverse complement strand
CGGACTTATATGGGAGTACATGCAGACTTCAATAAATATGAAAAGAAAAAGAAGATGCAACCGAGCCTTGGTTTTAGGCAGCCTACATATCCCGGTTATAAGGGAATCAGGTCACGTGTAGTTCAAGTAGAAAAAGAGTGATGGAGTATTCTTATAGGGAGAGTCGAGTGAAGTTCCGTCGAGGTTCCGATCCGCGGTTCCTACTATTACATCAAAATGAAAAGAAAATTACATACTCTTGAAATCTAAGAGTTATAAAATTCCTATCTAAATGCCATCTGGAGTCTTGTCTTGATTCTTGACTTGCTTCTCCCAGTGACTTTGCATTGAAACTTGATGCTCTCGATGCAACAGACTATGAAATACTCTCCCAGGCTTGATTCTTGATCCGATGATGAAGATCTTGACCATATATCTCTGCATGCATTACGCCGAAGCTGGTTGCGCCTGGTATTGAGATCAAACATTCCACTTTCTCTGGAAAGAACTGAAATCTTATTTTTGCACATCAAATCCGTGCTTTGCAGAAAAACCTACAAGCCAACACAAACAAACAAAACGAACAAACATTTTCTGCCCCGGTTTGCACTAAAAAATTTTTGTGAGTTATTGAAAACACATGAAACTATCTTTGCTATTGCAGAATAAAGAATTAAAAAAACATGCATTTTTTAAATAATAGGGGATGGCGTACCCTGTGTTAACAAGAAGGAAGGCAACCAGGGGATGTAGTACCCTGTGTTGGCAATAAGATGAGGCTCGTGGCACTCTGGGATGCTACGTAGGGAATGTCGTACCCTATGCCCTGTGTTGGAAATAAGATGAGGCTCGTGGCCTCTGAAACGCTACTAGGGGATGTCGTACCCTATGTAGAAAATAAAAATGCAACCAGGGGATGTAGTACCCTGTGTTGGCAATAAGATGAGGCTCGTGGCTCTCTGAAATGCTACTAGGGGATGTCGTACCCTATGTAGAAAATAAAAATGCAACCAGGGGATGTAGTACCTTGTGTTTGCAACAAGAAGTAAGGCAACCAGGGGATGTAGTACCCTGTGTTGAATAAGATAAGGCTCGTGGCACTCTGAGATTCTACTAGGGGATGTCGTACCCTATGTAGGTAGAAAGTAATAAATGAGGCTCGTGGACTCTGAAATGCAACTAGGGGATGTCGTACCCTATGTTGGCAGAAAATAATACAACCAGGGGATGTAGTACCCTGAAATGCAACCAGGGGATGTAGTACCCTGTGTTGGCAATAAGATGAGGCTCGTGGCACTCTAAAACGCTACTAGGGGATGTCGTACCCTATGTAGAAAATAATGCAACCAGGGGATGTAGTACCCTGTGTTGGCAATAAGATGAGGCTCGTGGCACTCTAAAATGCTACTAGGGGATGTCGTACCCTATGTAGAAAATAATGCAACCAGGGGATGTAGTACCCTGTGTTGGCAATAAAATGAGGCTCGTGGCTGTCTGAAATGCTACTAGGGGATGTCGTACCCTATGTAGAAAATAAAAATGCAACCAGGGGATGTAGTACCCTGTGTTGGCAATAAGATGAGGCTCGTGGCACTCTGAAACGCTACTAGGGGATGCCGCACCCTATGTAGAAAATAAAAATGCAACCAGGGGATGTAGTACCCTGTGTTGGCAATAAAATGAGGCTCGTGGCACTCTGAAATGCTACTAGGGGATGTCGTACCCTATGTAGAAAATAATGCAACCAGGGGATGTAGTACCATGTGTTGGCAATAAAATGAGGCTCGTGGCACTCTTAAACGCTACTAGGGGATGTCGTACCCTATGTAAAAAATAAAAATGCAACCACGGAATGTAGTACCCTGTGTTGGAAATAAGATGAGGCTCGTGGCACTCTGAAACGCTACTAGGGGATGTCGTACCCTATGTAGAAAATAAAAATGCAACCAGGGGATGTAGTACCCTGTATTGAAGATAGGGTGTTGATTCCCTATAATGAAACTAAAAATAACACGATTACATGCATATTGGAAGGAAATCATGGATTTGAGAACTTCACTTGGTGGTGTTGGTCTTTCCACGAACTATTTCATAAAATTGTTCTGTTATTGTTCTGAACAAAGAAAGATTCATTAGTTTTAAAATGGTGGTCGGTTTGTGGCCTTGATTATTTCAGTCCCTTGACTCAGCTCATCTTCTTCAATGACTTCAACTTCGACTAGTTATTTCCTGAATACCAACTGCATTTCTGATTCTGGAGAACCTTTAGCTTTTTCAAACTTTGCCTTGACGGTACTTAACCTTTTTCAACTTTATGTTGCCTTTGTGAGCATTTTGCTTTTGACTTCTTTCAAAGTTTTTCATTTCAAAGCATCGGTCAATCATGGCCAGTCAGGGTTGATTTGATGCCCTTGTCGAGGCTGAGCGCCTTTTGAATATATCAGCTCGCTTCAAACGAGAACCCTGTAAATCGGTCTTGCCATCTTTTCTTTGCCTTATTTTTGGAACAAAGTTAGACCGAAAGGGATTCAAAGAAAAAAACAAACAAACAATACAATAGAGAATGAGTTTAGAACAAGAGGTGTCCCTTTCAGGGAACAGAAATACGGACTTATATGGGAGTACATGCAGACTTCAATAAATATGACATGCCTTTTGGACTGGATGCCTGATCTGTATAAACCGTCCGATTCTCAAAAACTCATCACAAATTTTGACTTGAAACCGCGAAACCTTGCTCATGATTGTGTTAATGCCATGGTTGTGTGAATCCTCTTTTCGATCAATAGTGCCCTTTGTGGGTTTTCACTAGCTGATCTCTTTCATTTCTCTTCTCGCCATCGTCTTATAGTGCCCTTTGCGGGTTTTCACTAACAACACTCTCTCATTTCAATTTCTCTACTTACCATCGCCTTACGGTGCCCGAGGGTTTTCACCAATAAGACTCTCTCATTTTATTTCTCTCATTTTGATTGTAGTAGATCCAAACGATTGTATCCTCTAATTCTATTAACATTCTCGCCGATTGATCGGAAGGACTTGAAAGGGTTTAGGTAAAAAGAATTTGGATTGAATTACAACTTTTGGAACCATTTGATGGAACAACCGTCGAAAATAAAATAAAAACATGCCCCAGTTTCTTTGAATATTGGGGAAATATGGATTTTTATTTTGGTGTGACTGAACCTTAGAGAGAGGCTGCCTACGTATCCTTTCGGAATCAAGTCGAACGTAGTTCAGGGAACTTTGTTTTTGAATTTTTTTTGTGTTCTTTTTTTTTTCATTTTTGTTTTCTTTTGCATTTTTTTTTGATTTTTTTTTTGTTGTTGTTTTTTCTTTTCTTTCTTTTCTTTGTCATTTTTTAATAATAACTTCCAGATTCCAAAGAGCGTAATCAAAGAGAGAGAACCGGCTCAAAGGGTTTGCAAAAGAGTTGATGGTATTTGGGTAGTGAGAAAGAAAGCCTTCGTCATCCCAATCAAAGAATGTTAACACCGAGTAGTGAGTCTAACATAGTACCTTCTGACTGTATCTGATTTGACTGTTGTCTCGGGGACATTTCCTTCGATATCTCCTAAATACAACACTCCATTTGGCAATACTCTTGTTACAATGTATGGACCTTTGCATTTTGGAGCAAATTTTTCCTTAGCTTCTTCATGGTGCGGGAGAATATATCTTAGGACGAGTTGCCCCACTTCAAATTTCTTGGGCCGTACTTTCTTCTTGTAAGCATGGGCCATTCTTTGTTGTACAACTGTCCATGGTGGCCTCCGGCCAATCACTTTCCATCAATCAAAGACAATGTTTCAATCGGGTCTTGACTCAATTTTCACCTCGATCTCGGCTTCAAGAATGATCCGAAGGGAAGAAATTTAAACTTCTACTGGTATCACGGCTTCAGTGCCATAAACCAATCAAGTAAGGGCGGCTTCATTTGAATTTGATTTAGGCTTACTGTTCCAATTCTCTGTTTATTTTCTTACACTCCTTATCTTCAACACATTCTGCTTCTTGATTCATTATTTCGAAATCTGACAGCGTTTTAGGATCTGGGCATGAAGTCCGCAAGCATGTCATGTTATTAAAATCTGAATTTATAGAACTGACAAGAGAATAAGAAAGGTGACAAGATTAAGAAATGAGACATTCATGGATGATGAAATATTGATTTCATTTATTTGAATATTTAAAAAAAAGATAGAAGGGTTTACATCAGAATATAAGACAGTAAAGTAAAAACATTCGGATGACACACTGGAATAACTCGAAAGGCAGAAAAGATAGCAAGACCGGCTACCGAGACTCCCATCTGATAGGGCTTTCAGGGTTGGCGCCCGTTTTTTGTTTCTCTTCTGCCGCGGCAATGGCTACTATGACTTTCAATACTGGATCAAATTCCCATCATCAAATCATTCCGAGCAGGCCATGTCCTATTGCTCAAATCTGGTAAAGTCAATCCCACATTTGCCTTCATTTTTTTATTTTTTACCGCCAACTTTGCCTACTTGCC
>NW_017693687.1:0-4492 GCF_001879085.1 Nicotiana attenuata | reverse complement strand
GTATCTGTTGTATCTTTGGGTTGAATCATTTGGCAAGAGAAGATGGTTTTATTGGATTTTTTGAGATGGGAATGGTCAAAGCTTATATACAAATGATTTTGTCACTTCTTTTGGTAAAAGTTGGTTCAACAGATTGCAGAGATTCTTCAGGTTCCCTTAGCTTTTCGTAATTTGTGATCCAGGAGTCAGGAAGAATTTTGAGTAGCTCATCTCTGAAAATCTGTCTGGGTATTTGGGTGCACATGGTGTTTCCTTTGGTAGCATCAATATTTAAGAGTAAAGCATTTTCTCCTCCGGGGAGATAGAGATCCATGGCATGATTTTGGACTCGCCATGCTATTTGGTGGTGAAGAGTAGTTTGGATGGAATCTTTTGCTTATGGGGCTCCTTGGATTTGGACTTGGATTTTTAGAGCTTCGGTTAGGTATGGGCCATAAAGGGACATGTTGAAATTTGGAAAGATAGTTATGAAGACTGTCCCGGCATTTAAGGTAACTTCTGCAGTGCCTAAATTTGCATGTTGGTACTCCAAATATCTTGTATCTAGAAGAGAAAGTCGAGCTACGACAGGTTGACCTTTTCTTCCGTGGTATGTTAAAGCGATTCAGATAGCACCAAAATGAATATGGGTAAAACCATGATCTCTCCATTGTCTGGGAAAATCATCTGGTATTTGAAGAGTGATAAATTGTTCCTCTCGAGTGGCAAGAATAGGATGCTGGTCAAGTTTGAGGCAGCAACATATTCTTTAACTCCTTTTGGTCTGTGTTGGACTAAGGAACGAATTTGGGTCCAGGGTGCAAAGGATTTTTTGGCAAAAGCTGAGTAAGGGTTTATGAGGGGTAGTTCAGTGGAGGATACTTTTTATTTATCAGGTAGTATATCTACTTCATAGAGGTAATCATATTTTTTGGACAAGGTTTTATATAGAGTGGGGGACATATTCATTTTTGCAAGGGAAGAGGATGATGAAAATGACTCGGACATATTTAGTAAACTGTTCCTCCCTACGAAAGGATGGGCTGGCTCTGATACCACAGTATAAAGAACAGAGCAAGAAACTCCAAGAAAGCAAACTAAATCATAGATACGAAAGTTTCCCTACAAAGGGGCTGGCTTCAACAATGAGCAATACCCTGAACAATAGAATATGGCCATCTATCGAAAATAATAAGCCTTAACTCATCGGTTAGTTTCCATTTGAATATGCAAGTTCCTAACTAACTAGCCACAGTCAACATCTAGCGAAAGTTTAACAATGGCACGAGCACCGCAGTTATATCTGGCTGTGTCAGTGTCACATAACATTTTGCCGCCCCAGTACAAGTAAATCCTTTCACGTGTTCACTTGACATTTCCAGACTTATAAAAAATTTACAGCAATTAATAAATAATAAAATACATTTGGCAATTAAATTAGAAAAACAAGAAAAATTACTAACCTTTTCGCTAATCTCGTATGTTGCTATCTTTTGATTTACTATATTCAAGAATAATATATATTGTATTTTATGCACTTTGTAATGTAATACAGCAAGCAATTGCACTGGTTATATAGAGTTTGAATGCCTAATATTCAAAAATAATAAGCGCGTGAAAATATCGCGCCTATGAGAAATACAATTGAAGGCTCGCCACTAACACGGAATTTTAAAAGCTGCAATATCCAGAATCTTGACATATCAATGACAAACCTAAAGATGTGATCC
The DNA here is from genome assembly GCF_001879085.1 of Nicotiana attenuata. NCBI lineage: Eukaryota > Viridiplantae > Streptophyta > Magnoliopsida > Solanales > Solanaceae > Nicotiana > Nicotiana attenuata. The sequence goes on along the minus strand of NW_017693687.1, from coordinate 2,783 downwards.
AGAATCACACTTTTTAGTTATTTTTCAAAATACACTAAAGGTATGATCCTTTACTGCACCTTTGGTTATTTTTTTGAAAATATATTAAAGATGCAATATTTAATAGCGTCTTTAGTATGTCTAAAAATTAACGTTCAATCTGGAATTTGAAGGCAAATGGTCCTTCATTTTGTCTCATTTTGAGAATCCCTTCAAATTATAGAGAAATCTAAATATAAGAAAAGAAATATCAAAAGCGTATAGAACTGAAAATAATACTCATTTAAAGTTACAAAATTCTTTATCTATATTTGAATAGTATTAAAACATCATTTATTCTGACATGGATAATAAATAAACCAAAATTCAAGTTATATTGTAAGAATGATCCAACTACTATTAGAATTTTGAAAAGAGAAATAAGGTTGGAAGAAAAAGTACAACCAGTATAAGAAGGGGGTTATAGAATGATGAAAAGGGTTAATTATATTAAATAAAAAAATTCACGTTTTACACGACTTATTGAGTAACTAAAAGAAACAAAAGAATTTTGAATCCTGAAATAAATAGAAAAAGAAAAACTTCTTCAGTTTTATAGTTTATACCATAACCTAGAAGCATTAAGATGAAGAAGACGACGAAGATTCAATTTAGACGATACAAAAAAGAACTGTATATACTAACAATTTGCATTAAATCATTTTTCAGGTCAATAGCTTTTGTGAACATCAGACAATTTACACTCATGATCGAATCTTAACTAAAGCTTAAACAAATTCTTAAACCAACCATACGGTACTTAATGGTTGCAATATCTTACACATTAAAGCTTCTGCATTTGTCAAGGACTAGTCATAACTAGTATATGTATATATATATATATATATATATATATATATATATATATGGGGTAACTCGTTGGTCCATTCTCATATCTATATTTTGCGTAATCTCTCTTGGATTATGTCCTTTGTCTTAACTTACCCCTCGTACTGGCTCCTTATGTATCAAGTGTTCATTTTCACTTATTTATCAATAACATCTAGTGCTGGAACCCTTACTACCTCTCCCCAGTGTCGTGCTTGCATAATGTTCTGGAGTCGTATCATATCTGTAGGATCTGAATAAATGCAATCTTATTCTTTTCACCTTTCTACCATATTCTTCCTTTACTATTTCATAGTTACCTGAACCACATAACTCCGACTTAATACCATATCATACCATCTTCCCCCTTTTGGGGAGTACTAACATTTAATGCTATGATGATTTACCTATAAATTCTTTACCTCTACATCTTTGGCGTCTTTTCACATCTTCACAGACTCTTACTCGCCTTGCAGTAACCTTTCTGTACCAGGGATAACTGCATTTCTTATGCACAAAGGTGACACCTAGTGTAACTGGCACACTTATTCCCTTAAGCTTAACTCTATTCACAATGCTTACTTTGGGGAAGCGTCTTCCTGAATGAACTTTAAAGGTTATTCTTTTGTTGTCCATTCTATTATTGCCGGAACACTATCTCTCAAATTCTCACGATGCCGACTATTATCAAATCTTCGGATCCCTAATTCATGTTCAGTTTATCTTGTTCACTAGCCCATAGTGATTTCTGTTACTCCGGGGGTCTAACTTTTCCTTCTGGTAATCATGTTGGAGTCACCAACTCATTTCTCAAAATGGGGATATGACTTTATGGCTTATACTTTTTTATTGTCTCAAGGTCTGTCACCTCTTGTCTTTTCCTTCACTTGACCGTAGACTCTGTCATCATGTCATATTATGATTTACCGTTTTCACCCATTTATCACATCTTACACATAATGCTTCATTTACTCTCTTCTTATTCTCTGACTAATATTTCTGTCTATCACTTTATTTTGTAAACTTCAACAAAACATTCTTTCACTTTTAGCCCCTTGCTTCCTCTCACTGGCTCTTCGGGACGCCTAACTTTCTCTTTTTTCTTCTTTTTTGACAAGGGGCGGGAGTCATACTAAGGTAAATATTTATCCCTTCTAGGATTCCACTGCCTATCTTCTGAAATTTCTGAACATTCTAGTATTCATATCTAACTGTACTATTCTAGAGTGCACCATCTGGGTGTCTCACAAGGAGATCTATTACCACGTTTGCACTATCCTTCGAAAATGTTAGCTAATGATAACAATCCATCCATCATTTTGGTTTACTCTAACCGTAGTTGGATTCTGACATCTCATCCTTCTATTAAAATATATCTGTTAGCTCCCATAGGGCATAACTGAGATGAGTGTGGCCAATTGTATATATCTTTGTTATTGTTGAAAGTAACTCAAAATGTTTATACTTCTCTGCCTGAATTATAAATACTGATTATCTTCACTAACTAGGTACCTCGTACCCTTCTTCACCTTGCTTCTTTTACTTGTTGCAACTTGTATCTTCCTTCTGATTCTCTTATTGCTTTTTACCATATGGGTGGATAGATATTCATACCTTAGGGCTCCTTTTCAAGAAGCTTACACGTCTTAGTACACACATGATCTGCTAAAGACCTCACATTTACTCATCATAAGCATGATGCAAAATCAAGTTCCTCGGACTAAACTCTTCCACAGCCACATTCAATCTCTTACCAACTGTCTTTGTGGATGTAGGTATCGTTGTATTACGAATAAAGTAGAATTTAGGGTAGTTTGAATTCTTAACAATGAGCTCTACTACACGATCTAGAAGTAAAAAACGAGTGACAGTACCTAAAACTCCGTTGTAGCCTTTCCTACTTATAAGTGTGGTTCACACACACCCATAAACAGACT
>NW_017693686.1:0-4494 GCF_001879085.1 Nicotiana attenuata | reverse complement strand
CCTGCCTCCCTATTTGCATAAGGCTTAGCATTGCCTTCTCTTTGCATGAGACTAAGCCCTGTCTTAAATCTTGCATGAGGCTAAGCCATGCCTCCCTATTTGCATAAGACTAAGCATTGCCTTCTCTTTGCATGAGACTAAGCCATGTCTCAAATCTTGCATGAGGCTAAGCCCTGCCTCCTTATTTGCATAAGGCTAAGCATTGCCTTCTCTTTGCATAAGACTAAGCACTGTCTCCTCCTTTTGCATGAGGCTAAGCCCTGCCTCCCTATTTGCATAAGGCTAAGCACTGTCTTTCATCGCATGAGACTAAGCCTTGTTCCCCTTTTCGTATGAGGCTAAGCATTACCTCTCCATCTGCATAAGGCTAAGCTCTGCCTTTCTGTCTAATGACTGAACGTTACTCTATCTGAAGCCTAGCACTATTTCACCTTCTCCGGGGCTAAGCTCTGTCCCGATCCTATACAAGACTAAGCTCTGTCTTGTTTTGCTCATATGATGCATCACCATGTCTCTGTCCAAAGGCGTCATAGTCTGAAGGTATCATCCTCATAGCCTGAAGACATTATGCCATGGCCTGAGGATCTATCAATATTGCACATCATTATTCAAAGGCGCCATGGTTTGGAGGCACCATTCTCATGGCCCAAGAACATCATTTCATGGCCTGCGAATCCCTTACCTCATGATTCATGGCCCAGGACGGCATGGTCTAAGGACATCATCCTCACTGTCCAAAGACAACCTTCATGGTCCAAAGGGAATTTGCATCATGTTTAAATTCTCGCAGTAATCCATATATATTTGCACGCATCGTGTTTTAAGTTTTGCAGGTAATTCAAAAGTTAACCATTCTTCAAACAGGAGCAACCTTCGCTTCGGTTTCCGCTCATCCCATTCATACCTGGCCATCATTCCGGATATAACTGACTCCCATCAATTACTCGCCTTAACTCTATCACCGTTCAGATATCTGCCCTATGATACATCCGTTACGCTTCAGATTCACATTCATAACTCCGCATAAATCCATCCGATACTATCCTTCCCAAAGAAACCCTTTCCGAAACATACGACTATTCCTATAACAATTCCATCGGTTTCATTCACCGTTGGGTCCAGAGCTACACACGGCCTGATTCTTGTAAAACTAGGGATATGTAGGCAGCTCAGAGACTAGGGTGCGGCCTATATTTTTCAAAACACCCCATTCGGTCAAAATCGGTCATCATTTCTTTACCCGACAACTCTTCCATCCTTCCCGGGTAAAGAGGGGCAGTTGTTGATACCCAATTTTTCCCTCATATATTTCAAAAAATGCATATATACCTTTAAAATAGTGCATGAGCATCACCAAGTATTTTTCATAAGTTTTTATAAAAAAAATTTAAGGCTTTTAATTAATTTATTCCTGCATTTTTATATAAATAATTATTAGTTGCATCACAAATAATTTATAATGATTCATTATTTAATTTCCCATCATTTATATCCATATTAAGCTTTAAATATTTTTATATATACTTATCTTGCATCCTTAGGCTAAAATTGCGTATTTTGCAATAATAGCTCATATATATGCATAATTACATTATTTACACAAAAGATGACTTTTTATATTTTTATAATGTTAAGTAATTATTTTAAATTATTTTCATGCACAAGTGATATTTTTTTTATTTATTAATTTTTTTTAAATTATTTACTGATTTAATTTGGGTATTTAAAATCTAGCCCTTTTTCTTAATTAATTGCGGACCCATGCACTACCCATTACCCCAGCCCAATACCCCAATACCCAATACCCAAACACCCATTAACCCAGATCCATACCTGCTTAAAAACCCTCCCCAGTCCCTCTTTAAAATCCTGGTCGTTGATCTCAAAGATCAACGGCCCACATTTAGCCTACCCTTTTAAATTACCCAACCCCAAACCCAAATCCCATTCTCTACCATCCGCCGCCCTTAAACTCTCTCAAATTCTCTCTTCGTCTCTGCAAACCCTAGCACCGTAACCTCTAATCCCCTTCGATTCCAACCTAGGAATGGAATCAATCGGTGATTCCCTTACCACATTGACCATTCCCCATTATTGGCTACCCGTTTATGGTGTTACATAATTGCTTGCCTAACATGGAAAGCAAATCTCCCTTATTTTTTAACCAAATCTGGTTCAGATCTTTGCCTCTTTCCATCTGCGTTCGTTCTCGTTTCTTTTATGGCATGGATCTCTAAGATTCTTCGCGATTCTGTGCTCACCCTAAAACTAGGGTTCAGATCTTCCTAAGATCTAATACTAGTTCGTGATTCTTTAATTATTTTTCCTTTATTATTTCCATATATAAGTCCCTGTGCATTTTATTATGATTTTTCTTTGATATTTCTGACTAATTTTTACTTACCCTAAAATTAGGGTTTTTGATCTTTGAAATCGAACCAAATCTGGTTCAATCCTTAATTATTCCCGTCTATATGTCTCTGTGCATCCTATTATAACTCTCTTCGTTAATTTGTGACTAATTTCCACTTACCCTAAATTAGGGATTTTTGATTCTGCAAAATCAAACCAAATCTGTTTGAATCTTCAATTATTTTGTTAAAATCTCTGTCTATATGCCTATATGCATCTCTTTGCTTGTTATTACTGTCGATTTTGTATATTTTACCTAAAACTAGGGTTTATGACTTTTTCCTTTCTCGCATGGTACTAATACCTTCCTTATTTCCAGTCAATCTACCATGCTTCTATTATTGCTTGCCTTATTTGCCATGAGATTGACTGTTAATTGATATTTTCCTTATTCTAAGTAGTACTTGCCTGATTACTCGTTAATTGACTGAACATTGACTTCAATTGATTCTGGATTTATTTTCTTTCCTTATTTGTGTATGTTTAATTTATTCCCTTATTTGTCTACCTAATTGAACACTACTTAAACCCTTTCCCCTCTCCCCTTTTAGAACAAGACTCGAACTCTCATACTCTCACTAAAAACTTAGTTCTTTTACTCTGATTCTATGCTCATTGTTTCTGGTCTTGGTCGGCTGAAAGCCAAGGCCAAGTAATTCTGGAACTTAACTGTTGTAGCATATCTACATGCTTTCTTGCTTAACCGGTAAGCCCTAATCCCTTGTCGTTTCATTCTCCATATTTTTCATGATCAGTGTTACTTGAACAGCATGTCTTGAATCTTACTTTAGCATGATTCTACTTTTATGCTCCTATGACTCTCTTCTAATCTTTTGGTTAACACTTTTAGTTTAAGATTAGCTATTTTGAATAATATGAATCCTCTTATAGGTTAGCTTAATGTTCAATTTGTCCAGGCACACTGTTTGTTAATCCTGTACCTGTTTTGAACCTTGCACTCTTAGGATACTACAAGCATGTAATTAGTTAATTTGTCCTAATTTGTTACTCATGTGCCATGTCTGTTAATATGTCATGTGATGATCTGATTGCTTTGCCTAAGTTATTTCTGTGATTAAACAATGGTTGTCTTGAATTTCAACATGCTCCCTTAGTGTAATTAAGTCTCTCTTCTGAATTAACTTGTTTGAAACTATGATGTTCTTCTGAATGCAATTCTGTGTTCTAAACCTTGTTTCTTCTGAAATCAAACTCTTTTGAAATCTCCCCCTACTCCCATATGCTGATTTTTAAAGCCTCGCTCTTAGTCCCTTAGGTTCTATCCTCAACCATCCCAGTGTGAGCACTGCTCAGGGTCTATGTGAGACTCCTGTGAACTCTGACACACTGGGAACTGGTTCCCAATCTCTTTTAAAATGACTTCTGATTACATGGTTCTGGTGTGAGCATTGACCTGGGTCCCTGAGGCCCCTATATGTGCTATGAGTGAATCACTCATGTTTTGGCTATGTTGTACCTATGAAATGAGCCTCAAAGTTGATTGGTGTGAAGGCCTGGTTCCCAGGTTCAGTTGGGCTTAATGAAGGCTCCCTATAGTTTATATTACTACTATTATGTAATTCATTTATTTACTCAGGCCTGTAATAAGTTTGTAACAAACAGATTCTGAGTTATATAGTAAAATTGGGAAGGGTCTTTATTCTCTTTGGGCAATTCGGGTAGAGATCCTGCCAATAGGGTTTGATTTGCTCTGTTAATCCTGTTTTACCTCATCTCTGTTGAAATCGTGTGAGTGATGTACTATTCTTGCATATTAGAAATCCTACCTATATGAAATTAAATGCATTAGAGGTCCTGCCTATAGGAAATTAATTGCATTAGAAATCTTGCCTATAGGTTTGTATTAATTTGTCCAACAAACATATGTTAGCAATCATGTTATAGGACTTCAATGTTGATCTAACTGCTTTTCTGGCAATGTGCACGATTTCTGTCCTTGTGCTGCTCAATAGATAGCATGCCTATAGGATTAAAACCAATTTCAAATCTAGAGATCATGCCTATAGGATATAAATCGATCCAATAATAGATATTATGCCTATAGGATTCTATTAATTGGTT
>NW_017693685.1:0-4494 GCF_001879085.1 Nicotiana attenuata | reverse complement strand
TACTCTAATGATACAGCACAACAACATACATCTATATACATTACCATACACAGTCAGAGCAATTCTCCCACCCCACACTTAAAACAATGGCATGTCCCCATGTCATCAGAATATAGAGAAAAGAACAGAAGGGTGAGAAAACTTCCCTGAAACTCAATCTGAGTCGGAGACGGTACTGGGATCGACATGGCATGCCCTTCCCAATGCACGCAGCCAAGCCATAAACTTGTTCTCAGATCTAGCTTGCCGCTGTGACATGGCGTCCAACCTTGTGTGTAGACCATCCACCGAGGTGCGAAGATCCGCAACCTCTTCCTCCAATGAACGCAATATAGGCCGGGAGGACTGGGAGCGAGATAGGTCCGCTCCAGCCCGAGAGTGCCAAGAGGGTCCAGCACTGTCTACAGACCGCCTAGATTGTGCCATAGGGACCGGATCGTCCTCCTCATCATCAATCTCAATGGTAGTGCGAGTGCCCCTCCCCACTCTGATACTGGAAGCTTTGAAAGCTGCTTTTGGGGGCAAGTCACCATCAGCAGGGTTGGTAGGAGTGTTCCTCAGCAAGCATAGTGTGGTTACCAAGGAAGGGAAGTAGAATCCCTTAGACAGCAGCGGTCCCCGTAAGACCATTTCATCACCAATTATCCGTGCTGCATCGAAATCTTTCCCTGTTATAAAGCACCAAGTCAACAATGCCCTGTTGAAGTTCACGTCCGTGGTGTTGCTAGAAGGCAGGAACCTGCTACAGATAACCGTCAACCAACACTTAGCTAGGTGAGTGAATGAGTTAGAGTTGAGAGTTATATCTTCCTTTAGCCAACTAGGTCGCCCCTCCGTGCAAAGCACATCAGTCATGACCTCCCAGGTCACCCCGGGCCTGTCATGATAGTAGTCAACATCGCTGGTGAATGGAGGTAACCTCAACACCCGGCGAATTGTTGGAATCTGAGCACTGACCACCGTACCCCACACAATCAACTCCCTACCCAAATTCAATGGGCAATTTGCATAAAATTCACGAACCAACATCCTGTTGACAGGTTCAGGGTCAGCAAAGAGGAACTCCATTTCCCGCCGCCGAATCTCTTCATACATCTCCACTTTTTCAACTCGGAGGGCAGCCCGATCAATCGGGATTTCTTGAATGAACGTTTTATTAGCTTTGGCATGGAAGTCATCCTCAGCCTGTTCCGATTGGAATCTAGATTCATCATAAGCAGGTCGGTGGGAAGGACCGCCAGAGCGCCTGTGCCTTTTGGGAGCCATTAATCCTGAAAACAGTTAACAAACCATCAACCAATTACATTAGCTAATGCCAATAAGGTGGTTACTCAGACTTCACCACCCAATGACACCAGCTATAACAAACCCTACAACAGCTCCGCCTTTTTAGTACCACATCCGGCAACATACACCCTACACTTATTCCATTCAATATTATCCCTTATATACAACACCATTCTCCAACAATGAGCACCTATGCTAACAAAACTAAACACAATTATCTATTAAACTAACAAGTCACCATACAACAATAACCATCCTGTACAACACCCCAAACTCCAGTCGGGCTTAGAACACCCCCAAAAATATACAACATAGTACCACCATTCATGGGCAACATATGACCCAATACCAATATATACCATAAAACTAGTTTAGGTCTCCAAACCACCAAAACAATTTCACAATTATATTATAATGGAGACCCCAACTAATGTGGCACCAACAACCCTCCAAACATTAACTACAACAACAATAACCATAGTAATCATTCAAGAAAGCAAAAAATTGAAATGACTATACTAATCCTAACTAGGGTTCAACTACAACTACAATATTAACAAATTACACTACTTAGCAAATAAAGAAATAGAGAGAGAGGAGAAGAACTTACTTGAGTTGAAGAGAGGAGAAAAATGGAGGTGTGGGAGTGTGGGTTGGGGATGAATGGTGTGGAAGAAGAAGAAGAAGAAGAAGAAGAAGAGAGAGAGAAAGAAAGAGGGGAATGGGGGTTTGGGGCGGAATAGGGGGTATTTAGGTGGGGGGTGTTTTTAAAAAAATTAGGAAAAGAAAGAAAAGAAAGAAAAAAAAATAATTTAAAATAACACAATACCTGACTGCGTCTGGACCTGCCGCGGTTCTGCCGCTTTCGCGGTGGAACCGCGGCAGTGAGGTTCCGCGGGTGTGTTCTACCGCGGTTTCACCGCGGTCGCGGTGGAACCGCGGTAGAACGCCTGTTCTGATTCTAACGCCTTTTTTTTTTAAACTAGATTACAAAGGTTACAATTACAACAATGTCATGGGTTGCCTCCCACGTAGCGCCTGATTTAACGTCGCGGCACGACTCAAGTGAGCGAAATTAAGGTTCGTTCGACCTCAGGGGTTCATTCAAATGCAGCTCGGTCATCTCCTTAGGCTCGTTCATGCCCACATACAATTTCAACCGCTGACCATTGACTCTAAATGTACGAGAGTCATCTTCAGTAGAAACTTCCACAGCTCCGGAAGGAAACACTTCAACCACGCGAAATGGTCCAGACCACCTTGACTTTAGCTTTCCTGGGAATAACCGCAGTCTTGAGTTATAAAGTAGTACCTTGTCTCCCGGTTTGAAATTTCATTCAATGATGTTCTGATCGTGAAGCCTCTTCATTCTCTCTTTATATAGCCTTGTGCTCTCAAAAGCAAGATACCGGAACTCCTCTAGCTCATGTAATTCCGTGACTCTTGACGTGCCCGCAGCTTCCAAGTCTAAATTCAGCTGTTTCAGTGCCCACCACGCTTTATGTTCCAGTTCTACAGGTAGGTGACAAGCCTTCCCAAACACCAACTTATATGGTGACATCCCAATTGGTGTCTTGAATGCTGTCCTGTAAGCCCATAGCGCATCATCCAGCTTCCTTGACCAGTCAGTTCTTGTAGCATTTACAGTTTTTGTCAATACGCTCTTGATCTCTCTGTTGGACACCTCAACCTGTCCACTGGTCTGTGGGTGGTAGGTAGTAGCCACCTTGTGGCGCACATCATATTTAGCCAACAACTTCTCGAAGGCCCGGTTACAGAAATGAGTTCCTCCATCGCTGATAATTGCACGTGGTGTCCCGAAGCGGTTGAATATGTTCTTCTTTTGAAACCCGACTACCACCTTAGCATCATTGGTTGGTAATGCAGCAGCTTCCACCCACTTGGACACATAATCTACAGCAACAAGAATGTATTTATTGCCATAGGAGCTGACGAAGGGACCCATGAAATCTATCCCCCAAACATCAAACACTTCCACTTCTTGAACTGGGTTCATGGGCATCTCGTGACGTCGGGAAATGTTCCCGGTGCGTTGACATTCATTGCAACTCTTGACCCATAAGTGAGAATCCTTAAATACCGTTGGCCAGAAAAATCCGGCCTCTAGCACCTTAGCTGCCGTCCTGATGCCTCCAAAGTGACCGCCATACGCTGAAGCGTGACAGGCCTGCAAAACAGAAGATTGTTCGATCTCGGGGACGCATCTCCGGATCATGTTATCAAGGCATATTCTAAACAAGTAGGGCTCATCCCAGTAATACCATTCGCTTTCGCGAAAGAATCTCTTCCTCTGGACCAATGACAGGTCGTGAGGAACAATACCACTGGCCAGGTAATTAGCATAGTCTGCATACCAAGGCGCTTCCTGATGAGTGGTAACGAGCAGCTGTTCATCTGGAAAGGTTTCCAGAATTTCCTCCACTTCCACCACATTCTCAGCTCCTTCAAGTCGTGATAGGTGATCAGCGACTTGATTTTCAGTGCCTTTGCGGTCACGAATTTCAAGATCGAACTCTTGCAGTAGCAACACCCAACGAATCAGGCGTGGCTTAGAGTCCTTCTTTTCTATTAAGTATCTAAGAGCTGCATGGTCAGAGTATACGATTACCTTGGATCCTATTAGATAGGACCGAAACTTGTCAAAAGCAAATACCACAGCTAGCATCTCCTTCTCTGTCACTGTGTAGTTCAACTGGGCTCCACTCAGCGTCCTACTAGCATAGTAGATTGGGTGCATCAGTTTGTCCTTCCGCTGGCCCAGCACTGCCCCCACGCGTAGTCACTGGCATCACACAACAATTCAAATGGTTGCTCCCAGTCAGGGGCAACGATTATGGGTGCTGTGACCAACCTTTGCTTCAACTCCTCAAAAGCTACCCTGCATTCATCACGAAAATACAAAAGGGTGATCTTTCTCTAACAACTTACAGAGAGGGTTGGCAATTTTGGAGAAGTCCTTAATGAACCTCCGGTAGAATCCGGCATGTCCAAGAAAGCTTCTTATGGCTTTGAGTGAAGTTGGCGGCGGCGGCTTTGCTATGACATCAACCTTTGCTCTATCAACCTCTATTCATTTGCTTGACACCCGGTGCCCCAAGACTATGCCTTCTTGTACCATGAAACGGCACTTTCCCAATTCAGAACCAAGTTAGTCTCGATGCACCGTTTCAGCACACGCGTCAGATT
>NW_017693684.1:0-4494 GCF_001879085.1 Nicotiana attenuata | reverse complement strand
ATTCTAAAAACAAATATAAATTCAAAAACCACTAAACAAAACAGTAGAAAAATCCTAAAAAATATGTACTGTTCTATTGGGACTCTCTTAGATCAAGTTTGAATTTCATTTGTAGATCAAATTTCAGTGCAACATAAGGTTAAAAACGGTTTGAGTATCTTATAGACCTTGTTTGGTTCAAGTTCAGGGACTTTTGGGTTGATTTCGAGTGTATTTTGATCCAATCATATCTGGTTTTCATCTGCTTTTGGTGTTTAATCTGCTGCTAGTCATTCCTGGGTTTGCTGTGGTATTTTTGGATCTGAAAGTGATCTAGTTGCTTTGGATTTGGGCTGCTGTTCATTACTGCCTTAGCTGACCTCTCCTCCTCCATTTCTATTTTATTTCCAGGTACATATTCTCGAGACTGACTTGATGTATAGTTGAGTTGGAACATTGAAATGAAGGCTCATTTGTTTACCTCTTGAGACGTGTGTGTTCAAGTTGTCTTGCTAGGATAAATACTCATGGGTTTGCATTTGTTAAGCTTGCTTTAAATTTGTGTTTACATTGTAAACCCTGGACTGTATAACTGGACTGTATAACTGGACTGTACATATAGACTGTGCAATGAGTTTTATTCTGATTATAGCAATTCACACGCTAGAGTCTAATGTCTACTTTCTGCGGTTAATGACATGATTGGACTGTTTAATTTGAGCTGAAATTTGTATGAGCTGTAAGAGCTATGAATGATCATATTATTGGGTTGTAGCATTTCGTGATGATTCATGTTGGTAGGCCAATAGAGTTCGAAATAGTATTTTAAAACCGGCCAATGATAAGCGTCAAATTAGCTCTTTGAAATCTGTTAGTTTAATTCGGCAAATACCTTAATAGGATCCACGCAATAGAAATACCAAAGGCCTACGATTATCTACAAGTCTGGGCCAAACAAACAGCCCAACTGTGACAAGGATATTAGGTCGAGCTTGTCTCCAGGCTGGGTTGATTTTGCTCTTTAATGTCTCCTTATTGGGCTTACCACAAGGCCCATGTCTGGACAGCAATTATTTATTGAACATTTAAGGTCTGTTGTAAGGCCTGAATTCTCGTAAGGGCCTGCTTTAAGGCCCACAAATTCGAACGCTTCCTTGGGTATTTTGTTTTAGTTCAACACCTATGTGAGTATCTTGGCAATAATACATGGACATACTAATTGATTGGGGCCTTCTCTTGTTAGTAGAATACTTAATAGTGTTTCTCAAGTTTCTCAAGGTCGCTAAGCAGATAAATCGCGGGTCCCTTGACAAATGCTCAAGTTAAATATTTAGACTTCGGGATAGGTCGTTTAGCGAATTTCACGACCTTCCCCAAAACATAAAAACGCGTAGTGGCTTTAAGGGCGTACTTTAATAATATCACTTTCCTGAATTCGGGTGCACATTTATGTGACCCAAATCCAAATCTCAACGTAGTCAAAGTGTGTTAACAATCACGGGTGCACTGGTGCGACGTGGTTCGAGATACATTTTCACGGCGTTGCAATTCTTAAAAATAAAAATGAACGCGGTTTACTAGTAAAAGCACATGGGACATAACATGTTTCGAAATCAGATAAAATCAAATACAACAGTTGAGCGACCGTGCTAGAACCATTGAACCCGGGAATGCCTAACACCTTCTCCCGGGTTAACAGAATCCCTTACTCGGATTTCATGTTCGCGGACTGTTAACAGAGTCATAATTTCCTCGGATCGGGATTCAATCGGTGACTTGGGACACCATAAATCTCCCAAGTGGCGACTCTGAATCTTAATAATAAATCCCGTTCCGATTGCCACTTCAAGTTGGAAATAACTCCCTTTATCATACCCTATTCCGTAGGTGTGTAAAAAGGAGGTGTGACAGCTCTGGCGACTCTGCTGGGGACAAGAACCCAGAACTTTGGTTCAGGGTTTAGAATTAGAGCTTAGATATATTGTTGTATTTGGCTTTATCTGATTTTCCTACATGTTTCATGCTAAATGTGCAAAATGTTGCTTTTTACTGCTTCGATATTATCTGAATTGTATATAAACTGTGCCGAAACCTTTCTCTTCTCACCTCCAGGGATGTGCTTACTGGTTGAGACTCCCTATTCTGTTAGTGTCAATACCCTGAAATAAGAAAGAGGCCGGACAAGTTACTAAGTCGGATGGCCTTTTGGTTCCCGGTACGTAGCCCCCTCCTCGACTCGAGTTGTCCGCTCGGGTACACAATCTAGAACACATACCCAGGTTTGAACCTAGAAGAACTTGACTTCATGCCAGGATCCCTAGTAGGACGTTTATCTGCATCACGTACATTTTGACTTAGGGGACTCAACACAGGGGTTGGGTCCGTCTAGGACAGGTGTACCCGGAATAATGGACCATCCTGCTGCATCCTATTTGTGCATTTATCTGTTTTGGACTCACATGCTGACCGACTTTAAATATTTGGAAAAACAAAAGAGAGAGAAAAGAGTAAATATCAGTGTGGAGAGTTAATTACCTATACCAGAGAAAAATGGCCAAGTAGTGCTGAAATGCTGCCGGATTTTTGAAAGAAAAGAAGAAAAGTAGTTTTGTTTGCCAATGGAAAAGACAAACAAAAGAGTTTTATTTTCAAATTAGTTCATTTTATTTGCCACTAAAAAAATATCAAAAGAGTCTTGCTTTCAGAAAAGTGAATTTGCCAACAAAAACCAAAAAAAAGTTATTTTTCAAAATTAGGGATGTTGTCAAAATAATTAGGTTTATTTGACCGAACTACGCTGGTTTGATTCTCACCGGATGTGAGATACGTAGGCAACCCTCATCGGGTCCAACCTCCCCTCTTCAAAAATAGCCAAAAATGCCAATTTTTTTTTTTAATTTCGTCATGAATAAGTCGGGTGCTGCCATTCTTGTTTAAACTAAGCCGAATGTCCCCAAAAGGGCGCCGGAAGGCTATTTTTGCAAGAACAGCCACCCTGAGTCAGTTCAACGGTTAACAAGCACAGCCTTAAAATCTTCTTTACGAAGTGCTGAAAGGCCGTGACTGCAAAACCGGCCGTTTTAAAATTGAAAATTTGAACAAAAATAGTGTTGTTTGCTTTCCTTTTTAGGTCAAATAAATTATTAAATCACCTTAATAAATGTGCAGGATGAGCACGACTCAAAATGAACCTTTTTCAATCATGCATAAAATCCCTTTGGAGTTACGTTTATGGTGGAATGATTTGGGCAAAGAAGGGCAAGATGCGGTCAAGAAACATTTGAAAGGGCTTACCGGTCTGCTTGATATTTTGCCTCGGGGAGATATCATTAGACCACTGGTTACATGTTGGGACCCAGCACATAATGTGTTCCATTTTTCGGATTTTGAGCTTACCCCGACGTTGGAGGAAATAGCTGGTTACATTGGAAAGGACGAGGTCCCGTTGAGGCACAAATACTTGGTTGCTCCCAGAGTTGTAGCTGTACACAAGTTTTTAGACTCTTTAAAAATAGTCAGGGCCGTCCATAACCCAGACCTGGCAAATGGCTTTTGTACTCTAAGCTTCATATATCATCGCTATGGTCATATCGGGGGGTTCAACAACCCAGAAAGTAAGATATGTAGCAAAGGAAACCGCCAGAAGTGGGAGGAGCATCGATGTTTTGCTTTTATGGTAGCTTTCTTGGGGCTTTTAATATTTCCAAGGAAGGATGGGAACATTGACATAAAAATAGCTGGGGTTGTCAGTACATTAATCACTCAAGCCAAAAGTACGCTTGCACCCATGATATTGGCCGACATCTTCCGTGCTCTTACAGCTTGTAAAGCCGGAGAAGCTTTCTTCGAGGGGTGCAACTTATTATTACAAATGTGGATGATTGAGCATCTGTATCATCGCCCTCAGTTTCTGAGTTATGGGTCTCCAGAAAAAACATGCATAGAAGAATTTTACACAAGAACTAAAGGGGTCAAATTGCCAGAAGGGGTCACGGGTTGGACAACATATTTTCGGTCCCTCACTGCTAGCCAAATAGAGTGGACACTGGGATGGTTACCTGTTGATGAAGTCGTATATATGCCGGCAGCCCGACCACATTTTCTTCTGATGGGGCTTAGAAGCATTCAGCCATACGCACCGTATCGAGTGTTGAGGCAACTGGGGAGATGCCAGATAATACCCAAGGATGATGATCTTAGTTTGCAAGTGGTTGAGATTGGCCCCGATGGCCAGTTTCCTGAAGCTGTGGTCCGCCAAGTCTGGAGCGAATGTCAATATTTGGCGGCAAACACTTGTGTCCGGGATCGAGCCAAAGGAGAGGTGTCACCTGATTATCAAGCTTGGTATAGAAGGGACGTTGCATTCGGAAGACCGGCCAAGAGACCTCACATCCAGGAATTTGTTGATTCATCACAAGAACAATGGGATTGGTTAGCTAAAGAAAACGAGTACAGGGCCCGCATAGGAGCGTTGGAAAAACAGGTCCAAGATCTCCGATTTGAAAATTCCTTGCA
>NW_017693683.1:0-4495 GCF_001879085.1 Nicotiana attenuata | reverse complement strand
ATGAGAATGTGTATGTTTGGCAATGGGAAGTCGTCTTTGGGACTGGCCCGGTTGAGATCCCGGTAGTCGACACAGATTCTGACCTTCCCGTCCTTCTTTGGTACTGGCACGATGTTGGCTAACCATGTCGGATATTCCACTACCCTGAGAACCTTGGCTTTGACTTGCTTAGTGACCTCTTCTTTGATTTTCAAACTCATGTCGAGTTTGAATTTCCTGAGCTTCTGCTTTACTGGCGGACAAGTCGGGTCTGTTGGCAGATTATGAGCTACAATGGATGTGCTGAGGCCAGTCATATCATTATACGACCAGGCAAATATGTCCTCATACCCTTTCAAAAATTCCGTATATTCTTCCTTTTCTGATGGTGACAGGTGAACACTGATGCGAGT
Source organism: Nicotiana attenuata (assembly GCF_001879085.1). Classification (NCBI taxonomy): domain Eukaryota; kingdom Viridiplantae; phylum Streptophyta; class Magnoliopsida; order Solanales; family Solanaceae; genus Nicotiana; species Nicotiana attenuata. Next base: position 4,103 of record NW_017693683.1, on the reverse strand, counting down.
TTCTTTGACGTTCTCTGTATCTCCCAAATTAATGACCTCAGTTTCTTCCAGGTTGGACTTAGGTCTGTTCTCAAAATTCTCAGCCTCTCTAACGACCTCTTCAGGTATTTCATCTTCTTCTGAATCTATGTCCTTTTGTTGCGTTGTTTCGTTGCAAGTCACAGTCGTTGGTTCATCGTCAAGATAAGTAAGAGTAATGCTGTATAAAATAGAGTAAATTATGGAGAAAATAATAAGCAAGATATATATGATAAAATGAAATGAATCTATAATTGTTTGAAATATCGGAGCTCTTTTTCAAAATAAAAGACGATGCGGAAAGAAAATCAACTAGTAGAGTGAGCTAAAAATGAAATGCATGGTGCTTTTGTTTAGCCTTGCTACCCCGAAGCCTTCCGGGGCCTGACGGTCCTAGTTGACCAATTGCTGAGGCGGTCTCCTTTTCTTGCGGGTTGTATGGAAGGCCTTCCTCCCCCTCCTCCTCAAAAAGAACACAACAGTCCATATCATCATCCTCTAGGAACAAATTCTTCATGGCTGCCAATGTTTCATCTTCTTCGGACCCATATATAGTATCTGCTGGCTAGAAGGTTTGATCCAGGCTAGGTATCGGAAACTCCAATGGATAGTAGGGGCCGCGCCATGGTGGCGACCAGTTCTGGAATTCTTTCCAAGTATAGCCGTACCCTAAGACAAAAGTAGTGCTATGCTTTTTCAGTGTGATGGGCTCAGTGATCCCCTGGAGATTCTTGCCGAGTCCCTTTCCAGGTTCGTACCCATACCAATTTAAGATGCTTTCAACCTTGTTGTCCCACCATTTGTCTTTGTCCACAGCGTTGACCCTTTCGATGTGGTGGTATGTCTCTCCGTCTATTCTCCTTCTGCCCCCGATCATTGGGATGGTCTGGCGACTATAAATGGGATTACTACCGTCACCATGAATGATCACTTCCTGGTGATTCCATTCGAATTTTACCGCCTGATGCAGGGTCGATGCTACAGCTCCGGCAGCGTGGATCCAGGGGCGTCCTAACAGCAAGTTGTAGGATGCCGGGACGTCTATTACTTGGAAGTCGACGTCGAACCACGTTGGCCCCATATGCAAGCACAGGCTAATTTCTCCAATAGTAGATCTCTGGGATCCATCAAAGGCTTTGACATTGATAGCCCCGTCTTTGATCTCGTGTAGGCCTTTTCCTAGAGTTCTGAGAGTTACAAGTGTACATATGTTGAGGCTGGACCCTCCATCGATTAGAACTCTGGTGATGAAGTAATCTTCGCATCGTACGGTGATGTGTAGTGCCTTGTTGTGGCTCAAACCTTCTGGTGGCAACTCGTCTTCATGGAAGGTTATTTTATGGCTTTCCAGCACTTGCCCCACCATATTTGCCATCTCACCCCCGGTTATATTGCTGGGCACATAGGCTTCGCTCAGTATCTTCATTAGGGCATTCTTGTGAGCGTCTGAACTTTGCAGCAGGGCTAGGATAGATATCTGTATCGGCGTTTTGTTCAACTGTTCAGCGACCGAATATTCCTTAGCCTGTATTTTCCTCCAAAGGTCGTCGGGCCCAGTCTCAATGGGACGTCCCGGAGCTTGCTTACTGGATTCGGCTAGGTGTTCTGGGGTGTAGACCCTCCCTGTTCTAGTCATTCCCTTGTGCGGCAATCGCTTCTCTTGTCTTTGTCTTTCTTTTCCTCCTAGCTTCGGCAGTGTAATCCCAGGGTATGGCGTTTGAGTGGAATGGTGTTACGTCAGTCATTACTACCGGAATAGGCACCCTTGGTGGTAACACAGCAACTTCAAAGGGTGTAGGTGTCTTCGGAACCCCAAATTCAACCTCGATCGGCCCAGACGCCTTTGCAGAAGGAGGCGTTTCAAATTCAAGTGGTACAGACATATTTACTTCGTCGTCCTTGGAGGGCTGATTCTATACAATAATTGGGTTGAGGGTAACTGCCGGCTTCTTTGGTTCATCCCCTTCAGCAATCAAACCTATCGACCCTTTAGGGTCCCAATCATCCTCGACCTCAATCACATGAACGTCCCCACCTTTGTGGTTAGGCAGAGGGTTGTTGCGGACATTAGGAGCAGGCTCCTTTGCTACGATGACCTTGTTGTCGATCAGGGTCTGAATCTTATCTTTCAATGAACGGAACTCGTCAAGGGTGTGTCCTTTCATGCCGGAGTGATACGCACAGGTCTTGTTGGGGTTGACCCGCTGGGAGGGATTTTCTGGAGCTTTGGTTGGGATGGGAGTGACGTAACCGGCGGCTTTAAGTCTTTCATATAGCTGGTCAATTGGTTCTGCGATAGCTGTGTATTGTCTGGGAGGTTTTTGGTCGAAATTTGGTCTGGGCCTTGGAAAATTTTGGCGAGTGGGTGGTGACTGGTAGTGAGAGGGTTGAGTGTTATAAGCTTCGTAAATAGGTGCTGGTTGAGAGTATCTGGGTGAAGTGGGTTGATATGTGAGAGGTGGAGAGGACTGGTAAACGGGAGGTGGATAGGAAGGTGCAGGTGCTTGGTAATTTGGGATAGGCTGATATGTAAGTGGAGGTGATGGGTAGGTGGGGTATTTTGGTGGTGATTTGGCTCCCTGTGCGACCATCACGGCACTTACATCTTTCTTCTTGGAAGCGCCACCAGTTTGTAAAGCTTTATTGGTGGCTTGCAATGCTTCAAGATTTGTTACCATACCATTCTTGATGCCCTCTTCAATCCTTTCTCCAAGTTTGATGATATCAGAGAACTTTTGACCCTCGATCAGCATCAACCTTTCATAATATTGGGGATCCTGAGCCCGGACGAAGAACCTATTCATTTGTTCTTCTTCTAAGGCCGGCCTGACCTTGGCAGCTTCTGACCTCCAACGAGTAGCATACTCGCGGAATGTTTCGGTGGGCTTCTTCTTCAAATTCTGTATGTAGAACACATCCGGGGCGTTCTCGGTATTGAACCGGAATCTATCCATGAAGTCCGATGCCATGCTTACCCAACTTGTCCATTTCTTGGGGTCATGACTGATATACCAGGATAGTGCATCTCCCTTCAAGCTCCTCATAAAGAGCTTCATGCGGATTTTCTCATCTCTTCCAACCCCAACTAACTTGTCGCAATAGGTCCTCAGGTGAACTCTGGGATCTCCGGATCCATCAAACATTTCGAACTTGGGAGGTTTGTACCCCTCCGGAAGTTCAACATCTGGTTGAATGCACAAGTCTTCATAGTTCAGCCCCTCAATGCCTTTGCTACCTTCGACACCCTGGACCCGACTGGTTAACTTCTTGAGCTCGGCTGCCAAGTTCCTGATGAGGGAGTCTTTGTCATCAGACTCAGGTGCATTTGAGATCGGTTGGGTGTAGTGAGGTACAGTTTCCACAAAGATAGGAGTGTTATGGAGGTGGTCGTTTATGGTGTTTGGTGGCTCGGGAATGAGCAATGGAGTGTTGTTGCATGTGTTGCAGGTTTGGACGTGAGCAGGCTGTGTTTGTGGTTGCAGGGTGTTTTGTGGAGGTGCGGGATTCTGGGTGTTGACATCAGGAGCTGCAAGAGAGAATGATAGGTTTGCCAAGTTCCGAACTTGGTCCAACTCTTCCTGGAATTTCAGCAATTTTTGTTCAAGATGAGCAGCAGTTCCCTTAGCAATTGGGGTACCCTGAGAAGTTTCCTCTCTTTCAATCTCCTTTCTAGCACTTGCGTTTTCCATTTTTCCTTTGTTCTTGTTCCGGACAGGACTTGGAGGAGGAGGCGGTGGAGGGCCCTTGGATCTTGTGGAGTATGCTGATGGTGCCAGAATGCACGAACTAACCTTTGGGAAGGGGAATAAGAAATAAAAGAAAAACAAAAAAGGTAACAAGTTAGTGCGGGTTTTGAGAAAAAATGTTGCAGTATTTAAACACATTGTGCGAGAATATAAATCGCGTCCTAATTTTGGGTGCCTCGTTGTGCCAGAGGTAGGCCTAGCGACAAATAGTTTTGGAGAACTTATAATGCTAAATGCCTCATTTTATTGATAAAAACGACTCTAAATAACGGAAAATGAAATATCACTATTGGCCATTGGCCTTATTACATCATTAAAATTAAAGAATAAACGACTCCT
>NW_017693682.1:0-4495 GCF_001879085.1 Nicotiana attenuata | reverse complement strand
AAAACGATGAATGATGCTCAAGTGAATTGCACGATGACAGAAAAAGAGTTGTTAGCAATTGTGTTTGCAATGGAGAAGTTTAGGCCCTATCTCACGGGGGCCAAGGTGATAGTTCATACCGACCATGCAACACTTCGCTACTTGATGAAAAGGAAGGATTCCAATGCTCGGTTGATGAGATGGTTTCTATTGCTTCAAGAGTTTGACCTTGAGATTGTTGATCGGAAAGGGTAGGAAAACCAAGTGTTGGACCACTTGTCCATCTTGGAGGAGGAAGGGACGTCGCTTGATGGCCTTGAAATTAATGATTCATTCCCTGATGAGCAACTCCTCTTGGTATCTGTGAATGGCATGCCTTGGTTTGTGGATGTTGCCAACTTTCTTGTGACTGACATTGTTCCGTGTGAGCTCTCTTCTAACCAAAGGAAGAAGCTTAAACGGGATTGTTTGGAATACTAGTGGGATGAGCCTTACTTGTTCAAAATATTTAATAATGGTGTGATCCGGAGATGTGTACCGGAAGAGGAGAAAATGAGTATTCTAGATGCTTGTCATTCCTCTCCCTATGAAGGTCATCATGGTGAGGCGAGGACAGCATCAAAGGTGCTTAGTTGTGGTTTTTATTGGCCTATACTGTACAAGGATACAGCTGAACATGTGAAGAGATGTGATGAGTGTCAGAGAGCCGGTGGAATTTCAAAGAGGGATGAGATGCCTCTCACCACTATTCTTGAGGTTGACATATTTGATGTTTGGGGCATTGATTTCATGGGACCCTTTGTGAGTCCTTGTGGCAACACATACATTCTGGTGGCCGTTGATGATGTTTCAAAGCGGGTCGAGTCCGTGGCTTTACCTAACAACGAGGCCCAGCATGTGGTGGCTTTTGTCAAGAAGAGTATCTTTACTCGGTTTGGCACTCCTAGAGCTATCATCAGTGGTGGGGGTTCTCATTTCTGCAATAAGGCATTTGACACTTTGCTTGCAAAGTATGGTGTAAATCACAAGGTTTCTACCCCATACTATCCTCAGGCTAGTAGGCAAGTTGAAGTCTCCAACAGGGAGATAAAGAGCATATTGTGAAAGACGGTTAGAGCAAATAGGACTGACTGGTCAAAGAAACTGGATGATGCTTTGTGGGCTTACAGGACTGCTTACAAGACTCCGATTGGTATGTCTACGTACCAGTTGGTGTTCGGAAAAGCTTGCTATCTCCCGGTTGACTTAGAGCACAAGGCCTTTTGGGCCTTGAGGAAGTTAAATCTTGAATGGGATGTTGCAGCAAATCTCCGTGTGGAGCAACTCAATAAGCTTGATGAGTTCCGGTTTCATGCTTACTCCAGTGCGTCCTTCTATAAGGACAAGATGAAGTACTTACATGACAAGTATGCTCGTGGCAAGGAGTTCAAAGTGGGTGATTTGGTTCTCTTGTTCAACTCCCGGTTACGACTGTTTTCGGGAAAGCTCAAGTCAAAATGGAGTGGACCTTTTGAGGTGATGCATGTGACTCCGTTTGGTGCTCTTGATTTGAAAAACAAAATGGTGAAATCATCAGAGTTTATGGGCACAGAGTCTAGCACTATCTTGGCAAGTTTGATGACAGCCACGTGGTGGCAATGATCCATATCAAGTGATTGTTTGTAACATGCATCGTGTCGCGACGTTAAATCAGGCGCTTCTTGGGAGGCAACCCATGTGTTTTTCTTTATTTTGATTTTCTTCGTAGTGTAGGATTTTTTTTTGAACTAACTGGTTGTGAGATGTGTGTAGGGATGTTTGATGCAGTGCAGGTCAAGCTGGAAAAATTTTGCTCTCTAAAGTTGGACCGCTGACAGCGGTCCTATTTTTCGCGGATAGCGGTGGCCTTATCGCGGGGGCGGAATTTGATGGCGGACGCGGGATTGAAAAGTCCAAAAAGAGACTTATCTAAAGTTTCAACCGCGTCTGCGGTGATTTTATTGCGGTCAGCGGTGCCTCATCACGGCCGCGATCGATTTTTCGCGGTTCGCGGTCATTTCAATCAGGCAGTTGTTCTGTACTTCACAAGCGCGGACCGCGGTGATTTACCGCAGCCGCGCTAGGTAAGATTGTGTGGGTCCCAGGGTTTGTCTATAAATAGAACTTCAGGTCCCCTTTTACACTTTTCGCTCATTTCACTCTCAAACAAAATACACCACTGTTCTTCCACGCCCTAGCTTGCACAAACACAAGAATTAGACTCCATTTTCATCACACACTACACATCTGATAATTTCACTCCTTCATTATTCTTTAATTATGTATTTGTTTTTCTTTTAGTTGTTAGTTTTTACTTCTTCTTCCCCTTTTCTTTTAATTTTGACCTAGGGCTATTTAATGTTAATTAGGTTAGGTTTAAAATAGTTAGGAGTTGTTAATGAATTCCTAGTGGGGCTTAAAAATGTGTAAATGCTTGAACAACTGAAACCCTAGGTTCGTTGGACCCGATTTTGACTTCCGCGGCCGCGGTTGATTTTCCGAGGTCAGCGGTGCACCTACCGCGACCGCGATGGATTTTATGTAGTCCGCGTTGCTCATGTTCAGAGAGGTATAAATATGGGTCCGCGGCCGCAGTTGATTTTCTTCGAACAGCGGTGCAACCACTGCGGCTGCACTCAACTTACCGCGCTCAGCGGTGCAATAGATTCAGAGGGTCGGTAGTGTGATCCCCACACCTCCGCGGCCATGATGCATTTTCCGCGGTCTGCGATGCAGCCTCCGCTGTCGCACTCCTTTTTTTGCGGTCCGCGGTCTGCATCTTTGTTCAAGCACTGTCAACTGTTCTACTGCTTTTCTGCACTGCTTCTTCTAGTATTAGTACAAACAATTTTCCACTGATTATGTTTGCAGAAAATGGTTAAATCTAGAGGAGGCAGTGACAAACAAAAAGGGAAAGCGGAGTCCTCCCGGGGTAGGGGACGAGGTTAATTAAGTTAACCCCAACAATAAGGAAATCCATTGGACAAATGCGGAAGAACATTAAGGCAGCAGACAGAGCTGCTTCCCAATCCATGGGAAGTGAGTGTGTGCCCTCCCGGGACGTCTCAGAGGATGATTCAGTGCCTACTCATGTTCCTGACTTCCTGGGAAGATTCCGTTAGATAGATGAGCCTACACCTCACTCCCTCCTACTTCTCCTCCTGCATCTGCTACTGAGTCATCTGATGGCTCAGCAGAGGGTAGTGAGTCTTCTTCTTCAACCTCACCTATAGCTTCGTCACCTGGACAGGATCCCGTAGATGATGAGGTACCGAATAACGAGAGAGGGGGTGATACCCAAACCGGTGGTGTGGAAAGAACAAGAAACCCTGAAGTGTGGCGACGGAGGTTTGTCAGCGAGCTGGAATATCACAAGTTCAGGGAGTGGTGGCCTCAAAAGTCACTTATTCATGAGCGCTAATTCATAGAGCGGGATCTTCTGCCTCACAACCCCAACGTGAAGCGGCACTTTAATGAACGAGTGGGATGGGATTACTTCACTGGTAAGGTGTGGGATGCTAATGAGCACCTAGTCAAGGAATTCTACGCCAATGCCTCCCACATCAAAAGGGACACAAAAGTGACTAAGGTGCGGAACTTGAAGGTTAGTTTTGATGGGAAGACGATCAATGACTACCTGGGCTTCAATGATGAAGATGAGACATTGTACTTAGAGAAGGTGGCGATGGATGAGACATCCCGCCCATGGTTGAACTCACTTTTGGCTCTCCCGGATACAACTCCAACATGGTTGATAGTAGGGGTTCCTATCTTGAGGAACACCCTAAACTTTGAGGCAAAGGGTTGGGAGACCTTTGTATGCATCAAACTAGACCCCACTACTCACGAAAACACCTCACTGGTCTCCCGGGCGACTATAGTGGCGGCTATCATACGGGGTTCCCGATCAATGTCGGGAATATCATGTGTAGGGTGATTGCTAGAGGGTCAACGAGGGTGATAGATCGTACCCCTTCCCGAACTTCCTCACCATGTACTTGGAAGATCAGGAGGTGGAGAAAAGAAATTTTGATGTCAAGGTAAAACCCAAGATGCCCTTTTCATGGTACAGCCTTAAGGGTCCAGACAACCCCAAAGCCAAAGGATCCAAGGGCAAAGCTACTACTTCTACTGGCCAGTCTGAAGAACCAGTAGTGGTAGTCACTACTTCACAGCCTCCCACTGCTATACCAGATCCTACCTCTGGACCATCTACTTCCATGCCTTCAACAGTTCCATCCTCCTCAACATACCCATTGACTGCTCACAGGTTGAGCTAAACACTCTCCAGTATCAACAACTGGATGTAGGCAGCAACTTCTAAGCTGTCTGTGCTATCCATTTCTGTGGCAGCCCTGTCAGTTCCCGCACAGCCCCAGTGCCATCTTCAGTGGAGGAGTCCCTTAAGGAGCTTCTGGACAACCAGAAGAAGCTCCTGGACAACCAAAAGCTGATCATGGATGCTCTTGCAGTTCAAGGAAAATCAATTCAGAAGCTG
>NW_017693681.1:0-4496 GCF_001879085.1 Nicotiana attenuata | reverse complement strand
TTTCAGAAGAAAATGAAGGTTTATTGAACCTTCACCCTAAATATCTAACAGCAATAAATAAACCAGAACTATGGCAATTTCCCAAAATATCGGAGGCCAAATCACAATGTTGTATGGAAGTTCAAAAATATATTACAATAACAGCAAAATGCGCACATTTGTTGCACAAATTTGGACAGAGACATGGCTGCAGCTTTAATAACAGAAGTTTAAAAATCAACATGAGGTTTTATCTTAATACATTCAGATTTTTGATATTTTCTCTTCTTTTTTGTGAATGAAGACTACAAATATCAATTAACCACAACAAATGCTCATGTTAATACAATTACAATCAGATTTAGCTAAGTTCAAAAGAGATTAATCCAATAACACAAAGGAACACTCATTTATCACACATATCTTTGCAAATTTTGATATTTGTATAACTTATAAAAAGAACAGCTACATAGGAGATCTAAAACAGTACCTTAAAAAGTGAGAAACAGCAAAGAAATAAGGAGATAAATGGCTGAAAATCCAAAGATGAGGCAGCAAACAAAAGTAGACAGCAGCAAGTAAAACACAACACAGCAAAACCCCAGATAAACCAGAATTCCCAAGAGCAAATCTCAGCAGTCTTGAAGCCAAAAATTCCAACCAAAACCCAAGAAAGACCCTCTACTACAAACCATGTCATTAGCAAAATCACAAAAAAAAAGTATTTGAAGGTTTTCTAAAGTTTTCTGAAATCTGATCTTTTCAAAAGAAAGGATTTTTTTAGTGCAGTAAAATGATGCTAAAATCTATTTTTTAGAACTTTTTTTTTCAGGCAGAGAATAATGCTCAGAAATCTGTGTGTGAGTGAGGGAAAGCTTTCCTTTTATAGATTGCACTAAAAAAGCATCCAAGAAAGGAATATTCTGACCTTGTACAACATCTTTTTACAACTGTATTGTCCTTTTTTCTTATCCAAAACCAGCATTTGCTAAGGATAGGGACAACTGTGATATTCTTAGAACATTCTGATTTTTACCTAATGTGAAACCCCAATTTTAGCCTTACACTTGCTAAATATTTCAGTTTTAACCAATTCAGACCTAATATTCAGATTGTGTAATTTACTCATTAGCCCTTTCTAGAAACTTCTAGGCAATTCCAGACTTGGAACCCCTCTCCCAGATTTAGTTTTCAATTAACCTTCTTTGTTATTAATGTTTCAGTTCTTAAACCATTCAAAAGCTTAAAAACAAAACAACCTAGCTAAAACCAAAATCCTAATTGGACCTAAGCTAATGATTGAATCGGGCCATCTACTAATTGAAAAATGAACCTAAATTCCACAACAACAAACAAAAGAGAAGAAGAAAAGAAAGGAATAACAGGAAAGCAACAATCAGAAACAGTAATGACTAAATCAATTATCCTAAATTCGATTAAATTAACAACTCATGCAATTAAACTAATTAATGTGTAATCAAACTAATTAGGTTATTATTCAAACAAACAGTCTTGAAAGGCATTTAAAAGCAAAACTTAACCATATGGATTCTAACTAGCATTGATTAGTCAAATGGCCTTAATTAAAAACACAATGGCTAAACACATGCTAATTAGACAGAGTAAAACATGAAAATACAGAAAAAAGAAAGAGGGGAAAAAAAGATAACGGGGATACCTAACACGCTAAACAAGGACGACTGGCTTGAGAGGACCCTGGCGACGCAAAAATCTTCGAAATAGACCAAAACTAAAGCTAATCAAGCGTTCTCGCTGAGAACAATCAATTAGCGTAGGTTTCGACCAAATCGAGTCTTGAAAGCTTCAGGAAAAGTCAAAGGCGGACGGGCTAGGGTTTTCTGTTTGTGGTTATAGATCTAGATTTGGGGAAATTCGGTGGGGTTTTGGGTCAGATTGGTGGTGGAATGATGAAGAGGGTGAGGTGAGGAGTGTATATGGTGAGTTTTGGTTAGTTTGGACAAACTAGGGTTTAGAGCCTGATTTTAGATCCAAGATTTGAGGATTTGGATAGGGATTTTGGGGAAAAGATTCGTGGATTACGAAAGGAGAAGGGGAGGAGATCATGGGGTGTTAATTTGGGGTGGATTGGAGTACCGGCGTCGCTGCGGGTGATTTCCGGCGGGTGGTCGGCGGCGAAGCCGGCGATGGAATCCTAGGGCGGCTAGGGTTAGTTAGAGTGGGAGAGAAAAGAGAATGAATGAGGTCTTGAGGGTTTAGGGGGTCCGTTCGGGCAGTTATAAGGGAGGGGAAGGGTTAGTTCCCAGCCGTCCGATCAAAAAGATCAAAGGCTGAGATTGGGCGTTACCAAACGGCGTCGTTTGGTTTATTTACGGGAATTGGACCGAGTAAAATATTTGAGCTCGGGTTTTTTGGGCGGATTTGGGTAATTTTTGGCTTCAATTGGCCCTATCCAGAAATCAAAGCTCTTTTTCAATTCCCCTGTTTATTACATTTTTCTTAATTAAAGAAAAATCCTAAATTAATCTAAAATGTGGAATTAAACTAGTTACCTAATTACAAAAATTTTAAAAATCATTTAATCCTAAAATAAAATCAATAATAAAAAAGGAAAAATGTAAAAATGGACCATTTTTGTGATTTTCATTTTAATAAAACAAATAATTAAATAATTAATCCTAAAATTTTAAAAACAAACCTAAATGCAATGCATTTTTTGGCATATGATTAATAAAACTAAACATGCACAGAAATGCAAACAATTAAATAAAATTCTACAAAAGTTCCTAAAAATGACAAATAATTAAAGGAAAATCTATTTTCTTGAGATTTTATAGGAGTAATTCGTATAGGGAAAAAATCACATGCTCACAAATAGCAAACCCTAGATGCAAGTCGGCGTGGCCCAGGGCCTTTGAAGAACTTAGAGAAGGCAAGCATAGGATTAGAGGGGCCATTGGAGGCTTAGGAGTTGAAGGGAGATCACCGGAGAAGACCAGAGAAGAAGGTCGGCGGTTGAAGGATCCAGGGTTAGGTTGAGTGGTTGAGAGAGGAGAGGAGATGAGAGAATACAGAGGTGGCGGTCTCTCAGTAATGAGCTAGGGTTAGGGGTCGTTTGGGATAAAAAAGGAATGAACGGACGAGGGCCGTTGATCTTTTAGATCATGGCCAGGATTTGACAGGTCTTGGGTTGGGTAGGCTGGTTTAGGGTCTGGTTCGGGTAGTTTGGTTAGAAATTGGGCCGGGGTTGGGTTTAAATTGGGCTGAAATTGAAAGGCAAATCTGGCTATATTTTAAATAGCCGATTTTCCCCCATATAGTTTATAATAAATAATAAATAATTTTTGAAAAATAATTTTGTGTACTAAAATGATTTAAAATAGATATTAACATTTTAAAAATATAGGAGATCAATTTTACACATATAAATGTAATTATACATTAATGGGGCTAACATTGTAATTATACGCAATTTAGCTTAAAAAAAATGCAATTATAAAAATGCAAAAAAAATATTTTGACCATATTTTGGCATAAATATAGAATTTAAATGACTAAATCACCACAACAATAATTTGAGGGGTAATTATTGGGGATTTTATGAGCAAAAGGGAAAGAAATAAATCAATTTAAAACCTTAAAAATATAGAAAAATTATAAAAGCCTTGTGCATGCTTATATGTGCATGTATATGCTATTTTGAAGGTATTTATGCATATAGAAAAATATAGGGAAAAATTGGGTATCAACAGCTGCCCCTGTTTACTCGGGAAGGATGAAAGAGTTTCCGGGTAAAGAAATGATGGCCAATTTTGACCGGACGATATGCTTTGAAAGACGGGGTCGAACTCCGGTCTTCGAGCTGCCTACATATCCCTGGTTTTACAGGAATCAGGCCATGTATAGTTCTGGGTTCATCCGTGGAATATGCCGATAAAATTATTGCAAGAATGGACACGCGATGCCGAAGCAGCTATGGGGAGCGGTTACGATTTGTGACAGTTGGAGGGAACTGGAGCGAGAATGCTCCCTCTAGGATAGCGGTTGCTTACTGGTTACCTGCAGATAAAAGATGCTACAAACACGTATTTGCAAAAAATTTAAACATGATGCAAATTCCCTTCGGACCATGAAAGTTGTCTTTGGGCGATTAAATATGACGTCCTTGGACCATGACGTCCTGGGCCATGAATTATTTTGTGAGGGATTCGCAGGCCATGAAATGATGTTCTCGGGCCATGAAAATGGTGCCTCCGAACCATGACGCCTTTGGATAATGATATGCAATTTTGAGAGATCCTCAGGCCATGGCATGGTGTCTTCCGGCTATGAGGATGATGCCTTTAGACTATGACGCCTTTGGATAGATTGGCGATATTCCAGCCCATGATGTGCAATAGTATGATGTTAACAAGACAAGGCTTAGTCTTGTGAAATGGAGGGCAGAGCTTAGCCCGATCGAAAAGCAAATAAATAGTACTAAAAATAGAGCAATATTGTGCAAGGAGGGACAGTGTTGGTTCCATGCAGACGGCGAG
>NW_017693680.1:0-4497 GCF_001879085.1 Nicotiana attenuata | reverse complement strand
AGGGTATTCATGTGTTATAAGATTTATGGAGTTGATTATATTCGGGACCAAGTCAGAGCGGGTGGCTCTCAGTAACGGTCCTAATGGATTCAAAAGAGGTAAAGTATGGTGCCTAATGATTTCGAGCCTATAAGTACAGTTAAGAATCAAGCTTTGCAGCAGCTTATGAGTGGAGGCTCAGAATGTTCTATGATGTTTTGACTTGCAGTATAGCACTTGAGAGAAAGATGAGAAAGATTTCAGATTTGTAATAGGATTAGCAGAATGGTCATGTCAGTTGAGGGTGCGAATATGCGCGCAAGGAAGGTATGAAGTGGTTCGCGGGATTTGAGACAACATGGTTTCGTGATTCAAGGTCACTCGAGATGAGTGCAGATGGAGTATATGATGTGTGGATGGAGTTTGTATCATCTCTAAGGCAATCAAGGATAAATTGGAAGAAGGTAGATTGATTGGCCATAATTGAATTTGGCATATTAGTGTTAGTGATCAGTTTCCTCAGCGTGATCGAGTTATGCAAGTGAGTTGTGATGGTACATATCAGGCTTGTCAGCCACCGCAATTGGTGTTATTTAGAAGCATTCTACTGTTATGGCTTGTTATGTGGAAGCAGAATTTTCGAAAAGGCAATGGTGGCTTAGGCCACTACTTAGAGATTTGCCTATTCTACGATTATGGGAATTCACATGTGTGATACTATGGATCTCCTGAAGTGAGTTCAGTGAAAAGCTTTTATGTGACGGAGTGTTAACCTATTAGTGGTTCCGAAGCTATGATGAAAAACGGGTTCTATCGTATACTGGCATGTTAAGTGCAGTGAGTGGTATGGAATTTGCAGTAAAGATCAAGGTAGCAACTCGGTGTGGACAAGGATGTCACGAGCTCAGATGAGCAGGAAAAGAGTTTCAATGTTTAAGGTAAGTTGGTATTGTCTTCAGCGTCACCTGAGATTGGTGTTTTGTAAAAAGGGGCTTGTGTCATGGTTGATGATTCTTGATCGCTTTTCAGCGTTAGTGCGGTTGGTGGTTTGGAGGTACGACCCATTTATTTGTTATGGTAGGTTATGGGGGTGTGTCTCACAAGAAGATTGTATAAGTGTGGCAGGTAGTCACTGGATTGATTAAAGACTTAAAACAAGTATGGAGGTTGTGATGATATCGTTAAGTTGAGAAATATGTGCCTGGAAGGCACTCACTTACTGCGTTGTGGACTGTGGATGAGTACTCCGGTTATGATGGTTGTCCTTGTGTGTTATGAGAAGAGGGAAATTAGTATGGACTTTTGAAAGTTTTTTGGCTTAGTTTAATATGATCAGGATCGACTTGAGGTCGGTGGTTGGGTTTAAATATGAATTTGGGCTCTATGTCAGGTCAGTGGTGTTCATTTCAGTAATGTGCTCCTTATGGAGTAGTTGGGGTGTTATTTCGTTGCCAAATATTTCATATAATGATGCGTTGTGCCGTGTGAGTTGGGAGACGGCTTAAGAAATTGCTTATGTGTTGAGGATCCGCGTAGAGATGATGTTATATGAGCAGGATGCTTGTGAGATTTCAAACGTATATCGCACCTCAGTCGTGCTTGAGTTTTGTGGCTTCTGGCGCCATATGTCTCCCCAGGGATGAAATTATGCACTTAGTGTGCTTATGACCGATATTCGGTATTTTGATGTAATGAGCAAATTTAGCTCGATGTGCACTCTCCTTATGCGAGATCTATGTTATTTGGATCGGGTTGCGCGCCGCAATAGTGTGATGTTGAGTATGGCTTTCTATATGTTATTTTTGTATGTCCTGCTTCCTATTTTCTAAGGAAAGTCCGTATTAGTGCGGGAGTTAGGTAATTCCTTCCAGAGTTCGTCTTCCTTTTGTATCGCGTTCGAATAGGTGGCCTATTGGAACATGGTAGCATCATATGAGACTTTTGATAATGTCTGGGTTGGCTTGTTGCCTGAGCAGTTGTATCAGATGAGACGAGAGCCCTAGATCTAGGATTCTGTGCAATCCAGCTATATGAGGTATGTTATGGAGATAAGACCATTATTGAGTTCCGAATGAGGTGAAGGTTTTTGTCAGGAATATAGACCTAATAATTTGTTGACTCGGCAGTTGATTATGAATTTCTGCACATCTATTCCGTCGTGGCGGTATTATAAGAGTTAGAGCAAGACCTATGTAGGTCATAAGGTGCAATTGGAGCATCAGATTAGTAGGATTTAGACTACGTTGATCAGAAAAAAAGGTTATTAGGTCCGGTGAGTAAAGTGATGCTAGGTATGAATTCAGCAAAGTTACGCAGCTATGTTTGAGCAGCGTGTGGTGATTAATATGGTGACCTTATGGTGAAAACAGGTCGGGCATGAAGTTTCGGATGCTGGAATTGGGCTTTAAGGTATATCTACTAGAATAAAAGAGAATATCTTCAGAATGGATCGAGCTAGTGTGCTCAACTGAGCTGTGGTAGCACGAGAAGGTGCATGAGAAGTTAAACAGCGATTTTAGACCACTCCTGTGCAGTTCTCAGCACGTTCGAGGACGAACGTATGTTTAAGTGGGAGAGAATGTAACGACCCGACCGACCATTTTGAGCCCTAGCGCGTCGTTCTGCAGTCTGAGGCCATGAGCAACTTCAATTTTGGTATTGCGACTTGTACGCGCGGTCGGAATTGAGTTTCGGGAAATCCGGAGTTGATTTGGGAAGAGAATTCTTATTTCAAGAGCTTAAAGTTGAAAGAATGAACTAGGATGGGAATTTTGAGCAAACGATCTCGGAATCAGGATCTAAAGGTTCCAGCAGGTTCGTATGATGATTTCGCACTTGGGCGTATGCCCGGTTCGGGTTTTTGATAACCCGGGAGCGTTTGGGCACCTATTGTGGGAGTTAGCGTTTTAGAAGAAATTTCATAAGTTTTGCTTGAAGTGCATTTCAGTGTTATCGATGTCCGTTTGAGATTTCGAGACTGTGAATGGCTCCGTATGGTGATTCTGGAGTTGGGAGCGTGATCGGAAGTGAATTCGGATGTCCGTAGGTCATTTTGGAGCCGTTTGGCTAAAGATAGAAATTTGAAGGTTTTTGAGAAGTTTGATCGGGGGTGGACTTTTTGATATCAGGGTCGGAATCCGATTCCGAAAGTTGGAGTAGGTCCGTAATGTCGAATATGACTTGTGTGCAAAATTTGAGGTCAATCGGACGTGATTTGATAGGTTTAAACATCGAAAATAGAAGTTTGAAATTTTAAAGTTCATTAAGTTTGGATTGGAGGTCGATTCATGTTTTTAGCGTCGTTTGATGTGATTTGAAGCCTCGAGCAAGTCCGTAATGTGTTTTGGGACTGGTTGGTATGATTGGTTGGGGTCCCGGGGGCCTCGGGTGGATTCCGGAAGGTTAACGGATCAAAAAGGGATTTTTGGAAGTGCTGAAGCATTTGCTTCTGTCATAACCGCACCTGCGGTTGGTTGACCGCAGGTGCGAGACCGCATAAGCGGTCGTTTAATCACGGAAGCGTCCAAGACTGCAGATGCGGCCCTAAATCCACAGAAGTGGAACCGCAGGAGCGGCCCAAGGTCAGGCAGTCAAGACCGCAGATGCGGCCAATATGCGTAGAAGCGGAACCGCAGAAGCGGTGGGCCTGTCCGCAGAAGCGCCCCAAACCGCAAAAGCGGTCTTGTCTCCACAGAAGCGGTGGTCGCAGGTGCGGCTCAAGACCGCATATGCGGAAATCGCAGAAGGAAGTGGCCTTCATTTATTCGGGCTCAAGTCCATTTTTGCTCATTTTTCACTCGTTTCTTGGGCGATTTTGGGAGCTTTTGAGAGAAGACTCCCACCTAGCATCTTGAGGTAAGCTATCCCACCTGTTCTTAGTTTAATACTTGAGTTTTGGGTAGATTAACACATGTAAAATTAGTGAAAACCATGGGAAAAGAGTAAAACCTAGGGTTTTGTTAAAAACAAGATTTAACCACGAAATTGGTTATGGAGTGGGGTAGAAATCATATATTTTTATCCTTAGGTTATGGAAAACAACTCCCTTCAAAAAATTTCGGAATCCGGGCACGTGGGCCCGGGGTCGGATTATAGAAACCTTGAATTTAAGGTTGGGAAATTGGGTTAATAGTTAGAATATAAACTTTTAAGCATGTATTGGCTAGTTCTTACCCTATTTGAATAGTTGTGGATCGTTCGGCTCTAAATTGGAAGTTTGAGCGCGTTCTTGAATCAGAATATAGGCTTCGGAGCGAGGTGAGTCTCCTTTCTAACCTTGTAAGAGGGAATTGTCCCCATAGGTGAAATAATTGATTATGTGCTCCTATTTATGGGGGCTATGTACACACGAGGTGACGAGAGTCCGTGCGTAGGTACTATTATGCTATTGTCCGGGTAGTATAGGACCCAAAAGCATGCTATACTTTGAATATTTGTAATCTTATGGATAGTTGAATTGCTTAAACCACATCAAAATAGTAAATGAATTTCTAACAAGATCTAAACCTCATTTTCTTA
>NW_017693679.1:0-4497 GCF_001879085.1 Nicotiana attenuata | reverse complement strand
ACTACGGTTTTTGAGCACAAGTTTTTACGGGCTTACATCCTCCCCACTTTAGATCATTTTCGACTTTGAATGAGATACTTTGAAAATCACTTTGGTTTTTGAAAAACATGATATGCAAACTTCCCAATTTTTTACTAACTCCCATATTTTTGAAAAATTTTGCCAGAGTTTCCTTTGTAATTAGGCTTATCTACCTGCCAGAGATCCCCCGAAACATATTTCC
This sequence comes from Nicotiana attenuata, assembly GCF_001879085.1. Taxonomy (NCBI): domain Eukaryota; kingdom Viridiplantae; phylum Streptophyta; class Magnoliopsida; order Solanales; family Solanaceae; genus Nicotiana; species Nicotiana attenuata. The sequence continues at coordinate 4,274 of NW_017693679.1, read as the reverse complement.
AAGCACCATTACACGATTCCAATTATCTCTACAACTGGTATACAGCTCATTACCTTAACAATTTGCACATATTCAATCACTTGTTACATTTTGCACATAAATTAGTCACTTCAATGAGTGTCACACAGTTCAACCACTTTAGTACTCTATATGCATTTCAATTTATCATTACCAATCTACACTACCATTAATCATCCACTTATCACAAAGACTTTCATTTAACAAAAGGGGTTGCACATGACTCAAATAATCACAACACTTGCAATTCTTGCACAACTTGAGGAGTTACAATAGTAAAGCATTTAGAACGAAAAGATGGGCTGTCTTTGCACCAAATTGAACACAACATCCGTTTGCTTAGAGACAGGAGTTCGCACGATCACTACTTAGACCGGTTCAAAGAGGTGGGGATATTTCTCTTTCATTTCATTTTCCACTTCCCATGTGGCTTCCTCAACCTGCTGACTTCGCCATAATACTTTAACTGAAGCAATTTCCTTATTCCTCAATTTTCGGACTTGCCTATCAAGAATAGCTACTGGGACTTCTTCATACGATAACTCTTCATTAACCTCGATAGTCTCAACTGGCACGATGGTGGATGGATCTCCCACCACTTTCTTTAACATAGACACATGGAACACCGGGTGTACTAGTGACATTTCAGGAGGCAATTCCAGCGTATTAGCCACCTGCCCTATCCTTTGAGCGATCCGATACGGCCCGACATACCTAGGACTCAACTTCCCTTTCTTCCCGAATCGCCTGTCTCCCTTCGTAGGAGATACCCTCAAGAACACCCAATCATCAACTTGAAATTCCAATTCTCTTCGACGAACGTCTGCAGAGGATTTCTGATGACTCTGAGCAGTTTTCATCCTTTCTTGAATGACTTTAACCTTTTCCATAGCCTGGTGCACGAGATCTGGCCCTATCAATTCTGCTTCACCCACTTCAAACGATCCTATCGGAGACCTACACCTCCTTCCGTACAATGCCTCAAATGGGGCAATTTCAATACTAGCATGAAAGCTGTTATTGTAAGCAAACTCTATAAATGGCAAGTGATCATCCCAATTACCTTTGAAATCCAAGACACGAGCCCGCAACATGTCTTCAAGCGTTTGAATAGTCTGCTCTGCTTGACCGTCAGTCTGTGGATGGAAAGCCGTGCTAAGATTCACCTGAGTACCCAAACCTTGCTGAAATTTCTTCCAAAAATTGGCTGTGAACTGGGCCCCTCGATCTGAGATAATAGAAAGTGGAGTGCCGTGAAGCCTTACTATTTCCTTGATATACAACTTAGCATACTGTTCTGCAGTATCGGTGGACTTTACTAGCAAGAAGTGAGCTGACTTGGTGAGTCGATCCACTATTACCCAAATTGAGTCGAACTTGCGCTGAGTGCGAGGTAACCCCACCACGAAATCCATGTTGAACATCTCCCATTTCCACATTGGTATTTCCATAAGCTGAGTCAACACACCGGGCCGCTGATGCTTAGCTGTTACTTGCTGACAATTTGAACATTTAGATACAAAGTCCGCCACACCCCTCTTCATACCGATCCACCAATAAATTTCCTTGAGATCATGATACATGTTCGTAGAACCTGGGTGCACAGAATATCTGGAATTATGAGCCTCCGCCATTACCCTCTCCCGAAGCTTATCCACATCGGGAACACATAGCCTACCTTGACATCGCAATACACCATCCTCGCCGCTGAGGGAAAATGCCGAAGTCTTGTTATTCAAAACTGCCTCCATCTGCGCCAATGCTGGATCAATAAACTGCTTTTCCTTGACTTCAGCTACAAGTGACGATTCTGCTTCATTATGCACCATAACATTCCCCTCGCCTGAGGTCGAAATACAAATCCCTAAACTGGCCAATTGATAAACCTCCCGAGCCAAGGGCCTCTAATCTGCTCCCAAATGAGCCAAACTACCCATAGACTTCCGACTGAGAGCGTCGGCCACCACATTCGCCTTCCCTAGGTGGTACAAAATCTTCATATCTTAATCCTTGAGCAATTCTAACCACCGTCGCTGCCTCAAATTCAGCTCTTTCTGCTTGAACAAATATTGGAGACTCTTATAGTCTGAGAACACATCCACATGGACCCTATAAAGATAATGCCGCCATATTTTCAAAGCAAACACAACTGCCGCAAGCTCCAAATCATGCGTCGGATAATTCTTCTCGTGATTCTTGAGCTGCCTTGAAGCATACGCTATAACCTTCCCATGTTGCATCAACACACACCCCAAACCAACCCTGGAGGCATCGCAATAAACTAGAAATCCTTCTGTGCCTTCTGGCAAGGTCAATATCGGCGCCAAGGTCAACCTCGACTTCAATTCCTGAAAACTTTTCTCACAAGCGTCGGACCATTGGAACTTAACTGCTTTCTGCGTCAACTTAGTCAATGGGGAGGCGAGGGTAGAGAATCCCTCCACAAACCTCCGATAATACCATGCTAAACCCAAGAAGCTACGAATTTCCGTCAAGGTCGTGGGTCTAGGCCAATCCTTCACTGCTGAAATATTCTAGGGGTCTACCTGAATCCCTTCACTAGAAACAACATGACCCAGAAAGGAAACGGACTCCAACCAAAATTCACATTTCGAAAATTTAGCATACAACTGGTGCTGATGAAGAGTCTTTAGAACTGCCCTGAGATTACCGGCATGATCCTCCCAGCTCCGTGAATAAACAAGGATGTCATCAATAAAAACAATCACGAAGGAGTCTAGAAATGGCTTGAAGACCCGATTCATAAGATCCATAAAAGCTGCCGGGGCGTTGGTTAGCTCAAAAGACATGACCAAGAGTTCAAAGTGACCATAGCGAGTTCTGAAAGCGGTCTTGGGAATATCCTGCTCCCTAACCTTCAATTGGTGATACCCGGACCGTAGATCAATTTTGGAGAAGAACCTTGCACCTTGCAATTGGTCAAACAAGTCATCTAGCCGAGGCAAGGGATATTTATTCTTGATGGTGACTTTGTTGAGCTGCCGATAATCAATACACATCCGGAGCGACCAATCCTTCTTTCTGACAAAGAGAACCGGAGCACCCCACGGCGACACACTCGGCCGTATAAACCCCTTTTCTAATAAATCCTTCAGCTGCTCCTTTAACTCCCTTAACTTTGTTGGAGCCATTCTGTACGGTGGAATAAATATTGGCTGCGTATCTGGAATTATATCAATCCCGAAATCAATCTCCCTATCTAGCGGAATCCGTGGAAGCTCGTCCGGAAACACTTCAAGAAACTCATTCACGACTGGCACGAACTCGGGGGTAGACACTTCTTTTGTGGTGTCCGCCACCCGGACCAAATGATACATACATCCCTTCTTAATCATCTTCGAAGCCTTAAGGCAGGAAATAAACCTACCCTTCGGCACCACATCATTCCCCTTCCACTCAATAACCGGTTCATTAGGGAACTCGAGTCTCATGACTCTCATTCGGCAGTCAAGTCTAGCAAAGCACGAATAAATCCAGTCCATACCCATAATCACATCAAAATCCACCATTCCCAGCTCGATAAGATCGGCCGTGGTAACGCGACCACATACCGTGTCACGCCCCAAATTCGAGGGACATGACCGGCGCCCGATCGGGTAGCCCCAGTCAAGCGGACCTGGGTGCCTTTCCTAACCCACGTGTTACCCCATGTTTTCCTTACTCAATATTCCAAAAATTAGCCATATAATTAACTTAGAACACCTTTTTGCAAAACATATATACGTACATAGTAGTTAATGAAATTACAAATTCTTTGCCCAACACATGAACATAGATTTACACAAGTTCTTAACCCACATCTACTGTCTACGGAGCCTCTAAAAGTACAACAGGATAATATAGTATTTGCCGGTAACAAGGCTCCGGCTATACCTTACACAAAAATCAAAATAAAACTCCGGAAACAAGCGGCCTGAGCCACGCAGGGCCCCGAGAGGAAAGGGGCTCACCAAAAAGCTGATGGAGGACGAAGGGGAGCTACGATCGGTGGACTGGAGTATCTGCTACGGATCCACCTACAATAATAACACGAATGTAGCGCCCCCGGCAAAAGGGACGTCAGTACATTTGAATTGTACTGGTATGTATGAACAAACCTTGCTCCAAGTAAACTCGAACCATAAACAAGTATGTAGAAGTAATAAAAACAACAATCAAATCCACAAAGAGGGAACAACTAAGCCGAACAAGTATACAATCTCTCCTACTTCCTCTTCCACACTTCCACATTAATA
>NW_017693678.1:0-4497 GCF_001879085.1 Nicotiana attenuata | reverse complement strand
TGATGTTTTTCTTAAAATACTCCTTTTATTAAATATGCTTTCTATTTGAAAGAGAATTTATATAAAAACATAATTCATAATTTAAATATAATTCTCTAGCATCATTTATTTTTAAGTTTCAACAAGTTAATAAAGTGACCTAATTTACCATACAATATCATGATAACTAATTATTTGTAAATAGTTACTAGCTAATAGTGAGCTATTAAATTAATAAGCATTGTATCTCGTAAACGTAAAAAAAAAATTTAGAAAATAATTATAAAAAAATTATGGACTATTATATAGTAAAGACATAACAAAAGTTAAAAAATAAATACCTTTTAAATGAAAGATTTATTTAAAATTAACTATCATAGCAGTCTTAGTGGATAAAGTGCAATAATATTTATTTTAATTATGACATAAAATACTCTCAACTTAATAATTTATGATTAAGAAAAAAGTAACTTTGAATAGTCAGCGATTTATTAAGCAAATTTGAGATTGTACAAGGTTAGTTACATAGAATTGCATAAAGTTCTATTAGGCGAGCTGTCACGACCCAATTCCCGAACCCGGTCGTAATGACGCCTCTCGTGAAGACAAGGCCAGCCAAACAAAACGAAACACCTCTTTTAATAATTAATTAACATAAGCAAATCTAAAACATGATTAAGATAACCATAATTGCGGAAATAACGATAATAACAAAGGGAAACCATCCCAACACAGCCCAAACCGGGGTGTCACAAGTCATGAGCTACTACAGAGTCTGCTATAAATCTACAAAGTATGAAGTCTGATACAATAGTCTGAAAAAAAAACATAAATGATAGAGGATAGGGGAGACACGGGGCTGCGGACGTCAACAGCTACCTCGTAACTCCAAATCACTGCCTGGTCTGGAAGGATCAGCGCTCAGGAGCGGACTCTACTATGCCTGAATCTGCACCCACGGTGCAGGGAGTAATGTGAGTACTCCGACCCAGTGAGTAATAATTATAGATAATGACTGAAAGCATGAAAACACGTAAAGGCACAAAGCAATTCTATATCAGGCAGTAGAAATCACTTAAAGTAGTAAACAGTGAAAATTCTTATGAAATCTCTTTTAAAACAGGTAAAACAGATTATTTAACAGGTAAATGACAAGTAGAAATTTGCCCCTCGGGCTCAATATCAATCGCTCAGAACAGTATCAGTCACTCAGCATAGTATCAGCCCCTCGGGCTCACTCTCAGATCATATGGGTACCCGCGCTCACTGTGGGTGTGGAGACTCCGGAGGGGCCCCTTACGGCTCAAGCGCTATATCAAGCCACCTCGTGGCATCATCACTCGGCACTCGGCCTCACATCACTCAGCATATCCTCACATATGGCCCTCGGCCTCACTCAGTCCAGAAGTCATCACAAGCCCCTTGGGCATCAGTAAAACAATAGTGCTCAGCCCAAACAACATTAGAAATATCATTAAGTCTCAAATGCGAGTAAATGCTGCTGAGTTTGTAAAACAGTATAAATCAATAAGACTGAGTTCAAGTAATGTGTCAAAATAATGAGGAATCAGTAATAAAAATCCATGAAGGATTCAAATAGTCGGCATGAAGTCCAAATATGGCAATAAGCCCAAATCATGATGATAACCAACAGGTCTCAGTCAAATACGCGGTAAAAACATCAATCGAAACGGACCAAGTCACAATCCCCTATAGTAAACGACCCTGCGCTCGTCATTAAGCGCGTGCCTCACCTCAATATAGCACTACGTTGTGCAAATCCGGGGTTTCAAACCCTCAGGACATCATTTACAATCATTACTCACTTCAAGCCGGCCAAAACTCTAGCTCGTTATGCCCTTGCCTCTCAAATCGGCCTCCTCGCGCGTCGAATCTGACCAAAACCACAACGAATACATCACAATAGGCTAAGGGAACAAAACCCAATCGAAAAACATCAAAAATCCCGAAATTTGCAAAACCCGAGCCCCCGGGCCCACTTCCCGAAACTCAGATATTTTCACATCAATAGACTCCTTATCTCCCCACGAGTTTATACATATCAAAAACACAAGAATCGGAGTTCAATTGACCCTTCAAATTCTCAATTTTTGCTCTCTTAATTCAAGCCCTACACCACCATTTTTGCCCATTAATTTCTTAAGTTTTCAGTCCTAATCCATGAAATAGCACCATAGAATCGTGTTTTGGGTCCAAAAATCCATACCTTATCGAAGCTCCTTGAAATCCCTCTTCAAAATCGCCCACAATTCTCCAAGTCCAAAGTTAGAAATGATAAACCCTTCAAAATTCGCGAAGAAGGACTTAAATACCTTCTGCCCAGGAAAAATCGCATCTGCGGTCCGAAATCCGCTTCTGCTGTACCGCTTCTGCGGTCTATGTTCCGCATCTGCGGAACTTCAATAAATCCGCCTGGCCGCATCTACGGTCCAATGACCGCATCTGCGGCTCCACAGGTGCGGCTCCCAATCCGCATCTGCGGTTCCAGCTTTACTTCCCTACTCCGCATCTGCGACCAACCTTCCGCATCTGCGGATTCGAAGATGCGGCTCCTTGTCCGCTTCTGCGGAAACAGCTGCCCCCAACCAAACTCGCACCTGCGGCCTCCCCTTCGCACCTGCGGCCTCCCCTTCGCACCTGCGAGACCGCACCTGCGGTCCCCTTTCCGCAGGTGCGGAAATACCAGCAACAGCAAATTTTCTGCAATGACACAAGTCCAAATTCTTCCCGTTAGCCATCCGAAATCACCCCGAGGCCCCCAGGACCTCAACCAAAAGCACCAACGCATCCTGAAACATCATTCAAACTTGCGCCAATCATCAAAACACCTCAAACAACACCAAACTCATCACATTACATCGGATTCAAGCCTAAGTTCTTCTAAAACTTCCGAAACACGCATTTGATCAAAAACCCAACCAAACCACCTCCGAATGACCTGAATTTTGCACACACATCCCAAATTACATAACGAAGCTACAGCAACTCTTGGAATTCCATTCCGACCCTCGGATCAAAATCTCACCTAACAACCGAAAATCGCCAAAATACTAACTTCTCCAATTCAAGCCTAATTCTACACCGCACCTCCAAAATCACTTCCGATCACACTCCTAAGTCACAAATCATCCCTCGAAGCTAACCGAATCATCGAAATTCATATCCGAGCCCTCTAACACATAAGTCAACATCCGGTTGACTTTTCCAAACTAAGCCTTCCTTAAAGAGACTAAGTGTCTCATTTCCTTCTAAAATCAATCCAAACCAACTCGATCACACAAGACACGGATAATGAAGCATAAAGGAGCAGAAAAATGGGAGAAACGGAGCGGTAACTCATGAGACGATGGGTCGGGTCGTCATACGAGCCCAGTACGTTGGGCGTTGGGCGTGTACGGGGCGTAAGCCCCGATGGCCGAGGCGTAAGTCTCACGGAACTAAGCCCGACACATAAGCCTAGGGTCATTTTACGAGTGCTCCGCCCCGGGGCGAGTCCCAATTCTGCCTTTCAAAACAGAGGCTGGGTAGATATAGAAAAGCCACGTATACAGATAAGCTCAAAAGTCTAATATGCCCTCAAACAAAACTTAAAATACACATAAAGCAAGCATGTCGAAACTCATGCTCTTCTAATGTATAGAAACTAGGCGGTGATGGCCTGTGCCAGCACAAGCCCAACATGATTTAACTCTGCATGTTATCTAATTGTAAAAAATATAATATAAATTAATGATGTAAGTATGGATTGAAGTTTATCATTGTTGGAACTGGATACGGATTTTATTTGACCCGTATGAAACGGGTGGGTGCAGTTACTTTTATGTCTATCATAGAGTTTTCTAACCATGGTGAAGGTATGATATACAAAGTAGACTGGTTTAAGATTGCATGGTGGCTCATGGTCCTCTTTAATTGCAGCTTCTTTCACATCCATTTATTACCAAGTATATTGATTCTACAGTGGATTTACGTGCTTTTATCAGAAGCATTCTTGATCCTACACAGAGGATGAAGGTTCTGGCAGATGTGAGTTTTCTACTTCATTTTAATTTACCTTTGCAGTGCCTCTAATTCCTTCATTTAATTTGGTGAAAAATCTATTAGAATTAAGATGTCGTAGAGAGCATGGGCCTGCTTTGACAAAATATTACATACTAAGTGATACACATTTAATTTACATATATTTTGAACAAAATATACATTGTTTGCGTTCACGAGAGCATCACATTAATGGATGCTTAAAGTGCCACATTAGTTACAACAAGTATGATACAACTATTTACATACGCGGTCTTTGATCTTCTTTCTGGTCCTGTTTCTCCTAGTTCTTGACCAAAAATATCTGCAAACAAATAAATATGTTATAAATTAGAAGGTTACATAGAATACAATATACAAATGCTTAAAAAACTCACAACACATTAATCACAAAACATCTCAATACATGGAAACAATATTTTCTAAATTAGCAAAACTTGTAGTGGAACTCCAAAAAAA
>NW_017693677.1:0-4498 GCF_001879085.1 Nicotiana attenuata | reverse complement strand
AAATCCTTCAACGAGGTAATAAAAATGGGAAGGATGGTGGAGGAGGGGCTTAAGTCCAACAAAATCATGGGCTATTCTGCAATCAAGGCAACTACCCAGGCTATCCAGAGCACCACTGGAGGGGTAGTGAAGAAGAAAGAAGATGTGGCAGTAGTTGAATCAAGAGCTTGGTCCAGAGATCCATCACCATATTACAACCAACCTCGACCCCAACCCCAAACCTATCCCCGAGCTCCACATAATCCACCTCAGTATTATCCTCCGAACGATGTCCGGTCATATGTCCAACCATCAGGTCACTCCCTATGGCGAGCACCAGCGCCGCATAATGCCTCCTTGCCTTCACAACATTTTCGAGCACCCAACAACCCTCGAAAACATGGGCAAGGAAGAGAACAGAGGGAAGGAAATAGTTTCACGCCAATTGGGGAGTCCTACACGAGCTTGTTTGAAAAGTTAAGGCATTCTGGCTTGATTGAGCCGCTCCTCGGCTATACTCCAGACCCACATGCAAAAGGCTTTGATCCTACTGTACGATGCATGTACCACTCTAATGTCCAAGGGCATAGCATTGAAGATTGTCGTTCTTTGAAAAGGGAAATAGAAAGAATGATTCAAGAAGGGGTAATTATGATCAATGACAGTGACAGAGAGCATGCGAATCCTCTTGGGAACTTGCTGACTGAAGTTAATGATAATGAAGTTGTTAATGGTTTTGGCAATATTGATGTGGAACCCAGTGGCTAAGGTGTCGTACTTGGTAATTCGAAAGACGCTCCATCTCTTGGCTAGCTGAAGAGGAGTTTTGGTGACTTATTTCGTTGTCATTTCTGTTGTCCGAGTTATTTTCAGGGTTGTAATCCGGATATTGTCTTGTGACTCAAACCCTTTTATCCTCTATTTTGTCTAGTTCCTTTAGTCGTAGTGTCTCATTTAGTGCTATCTAGGTTTGTTTTAGGGTTGCACCCCAGTTTATGTTGCTTGTTTTATTGTTTAAACCCTTTCACCGTCAGTCTAATGCAACTCTCTATTTCCCGCCATTTCTAGTCATTTTATCTAGTTCCTTTTTCCTTTCGCAATTCTTTTCGTGTTGGTTCTGATAACATGACATGCACGCATAATTCTCAGCCTGGTTTTAAAAGTCAGTTCAGTAAAGAAGCAATAAGACAATGTTGAAGATGTAAGGACAGTTAAGGGATTTTGAAATCTCTTCGAGCCCAAATTGTGTGAAACTGGGTCAGACGGAACATAAAGAAATACTGTGGAAATGCATCATGCCACATCGGCTTGAAACCGAAGGCAATTTTGCCCCAAGTCTACAGGGGTCGTTCATGGTACCGGGATTGTTGTCCAATGGTGCTAGGTAATTGACAAATGCAGAAGGCAAATGTGTGGATATGGTTAGTAATTCTGGTGCAATCAAAAGATGTTACGTATGTTTTCCTCATGTTTGTTTAATTGTGTAGTTTTACTTGGCATATTTTGGAGATTGGAATGACGAAGGCATTTTGTTCTGCTATCCAAACACTTTATCCTTTGTTACCCCTTTGAGCCTTGGTTATTTTCTTGCATACCCCTCTTTTGGAATCAATAATAAAACTCGTAAACCCGAGCGGGGAAAGAAAGTGGAGGAGCAAGAGAAAAACAGTAAAAAAGAAAAAAAAAGAAGAGAAAAGAAAAAAAATGAAAAAGAAAAGAAAAGAAAAAAAGAGGAGAAAAGGAAAGAAAAGGAAAAAAGAAAGGGAAAAGAAAAGAAAAGAAAAGAAAAGAAAAAGAAAAGAAAAGAAAAGAAAAGAGAAGAAATGAAAAGAATGAAAAGAAAAGTGGAAGAAAAGGAAAGATCGCAACAACGAAGAAATTCTATGACATGAACTACGTTCGACCTGATTCCTTTTAAGGATACGTAGGCAGCCTCACGGTTCGGTCCCTTCAAAATAAAAATCCAAAAGTCCCCAAGAAAGAAACTGGGGCAGAAGTTGTGGTTGTTGTGAAAAATCGGATTCTGAAAGTTGTAATTTTAAACCCATGTTGAATTGTTTTGAGCCTTTGATACCCTTTCTTTCTAACCCTATCCAAAAGCCCACATTACGGTCCAAAGAAAGACCTTCTGATCAGTCTTCGAGCGATGCCAAGTCGAGCAGGTGGAGGTGATTCATGTCAGGGGCAACACTCCGGTCCAAGCAGAAAAAATAATGAAAATGAGAGAGTCTTATTGGTGAAAACCTTCACGGGCACCATAAGGCGACAGTGAGTTGAGAGAAAGACCAAAATGAGAGAGGCTTGATGGTGAAAAATCCTTCGGGCACTACAAGTCGAATAAGGATTGTGAATCAAATTGGATAAGCAGAGCATTGAAGCCCGGTCTCACGGCAAAAAGGTACAACAAGACCTGAACATCAGGTTTGCTTAACGAAACAGGCCGCAGGTGCATGTCATGGTCATTAGAGTTAGTATCCACGTCCGATAGGTTTCTACTTTGTAGTTTTCTTGTTAGGAATCATCTCCTTCCATCGTCCTCTACTCTGTTCCTTTTGTCTTGTTCCTTTTCCCAAGTCAATTCGGTCATAACAAGTGAGAAATGATTTCAAAATTTGCCACCAGCTTTCCAATTGCACAAAACGGGATCTGGCTAGTACATCAAAGTGTCATAAGTCAAGAAAGAACAACAAGCGCACTGAGTTGGTAACAATCAACATGCTTTAGGATTCAAAGGCTTGGTACATATCAATTCATGAACAATGCAACAGATGGAGGGTGTTAGGTGAATGGATCAAAGGCATTTTCTGTGGCAAGATTGACAAAAGTTGGTTAACCAGTGACAAGCAAGGTCTTCCAAGCGGAAAGCAAAGTTATCATGGCAAGTGAAGGAGCATTAGACCTCAAGGCCAAGGCCAGTGGTTTAAGTCAAGAAAGAAAACATATGCACTGAGTGGGTGGCAATTGACGAGCTTTGGGATTTATGTGAAATGCAAAGGTTTGGTAAATGTCAGTTCATGAGCAATGCAACAGATGGAGGGTATGGGGTCCGAACGGAAAAGAGGTACTTTCTGCGATAAGGGTAACAGAGAAATTGGTTAGTCAATAAGCAAGCAACGTCTTTCAAAGTGAAATCAAAGTTATCATGGCAAGAGAAGGAGCAATCGCCGCAAAGTCAAGGCCACAAACCAACCACCATGTTTAAACTCACAAGTTTTCTTTGTCTGAAACAGGGACGGAAGCTATGTTCATATCAAAGCTTGGAAGCTTGAAATTTTCAAGTGTAATGCCCAAATTCTGCTTACGCAAAAGCTATTGAGAAGGTCATACATTACCCCTAGGAGACGCACTTCCTAGTTTGGGTAGGGTATATTTTGTCATAGGAGGCACACTTCCTAAGTTGATAGTTCATTCATAGGAGACGCACTTCCTAGTTTGAGTCATTGATTTTCACCCATAGGAGACGCACTTCCTAAATTGATAGTTCATTCATAGGAGACGCACTTCCTAGTTTGAGTCATTGAAGTTTCACCCTTAGGAGACGCACTTCCTAAGTTGATTTTCACCCATAGGAGACGCACTTCCTAAATTGATAGTTCATTCATAGGAGACGCACTTCCTAGTTTGAGTCATTGATTTTCACCCATAGGAGACGCACTTCCTAAATGATAGTTCATTCATAGGAGACGCACTTCCTAGTTTGAGTCATTGAAGTTTCACCCTTAGGAGACGCACTTCCTAAGTTGATTTTCACCCATAGGAGACGCACTTCCTAAATTGATAGTTCATTCATAGGAGACGCACTTCCTAGTTTGAGTCATTGAAGTTTCACCCTTAGGAGACGCACTTCCTAAGTTGATTTTCACCCATAGGAGACGCACTTCCTAAGTTGATAGTTCATTCATAGGAGACGCACTTCCTAGTTTGAGTCATTGATTTTCATCCATAGGAGACGCACTTCCTAAATTGATAGTTCATTCATAGGAGACACACTTCCTAGTCTGAATCATTGAAGTTTTACCTGCAGGAGACACGCTGCTTAATCAAGGTCTTTCAAGCTATTCTTTTAGGAGACGCACTGCCTAAATTGAGAGTTCATTAATAAGAGACGCACTCCCTAATTTTCTTTCATTAAAGTTTTCACCCCTAGGAGACACACTTCCTAGTTTAAGTCATTTAAGTTCGGTCGTAGAGGACGCACTTCCTAGTTAGGTTCATTCCAGTTTTATTTTAGCTGACACATTTGCTAGTCAAAGTTTTGGTTTTACTCGTAGGAGACGCATATCCTACTCTAGTCTTTAGTTCACTCTCATCATTGCATCAGTAGTATGAGTGGTTTACAATTTTGCTATCAACTCACAAATCTTCCCCGTACAAACTGGGGCAGAAATTTTCTTTGTTGTTTATTTTGTTGCAGTCAGGCGCCCACCTGGAGAACAAGGGAATACATTTCAAATTGCAGCAATCAGGCGCCCACCCGAAGAACAAGGGAAGTACATTAAATTTAGCTGTTAATATTTGA
>NW_017693676.1:0-4499 GCF_001879085.1 Nicotiana attenuata | reverse complement strand
GTAAAACTACAATACTAAAAATCATAACCAACAATGAAAAATAGGAAGAAGGAAGTGAAAAACTCGTAGAAGAATTCTCCGCCTTGCTCCCACTGTATTCTTGACTCCTTAGGTCGAATCCACGGTCTCCTTAGCCTCCTTAGGTCTAAATTATGTCAAAAGTGTGTCCAACCTCTCAAAATACCATTTTTCCATGTATATATACCAAGTAGGGTCGGGACCAAACAATTATACCTTCTCCTACGCGAAAAAGGACAAGTTTCTAGGCCTAGACGTCCGCTGCCGCAGCCCGCGCGGTACTTTGCAAGTACACCGTTTCAGTCAGGGTCAGGTCCGCGGTCTCTGTTTTGACTGCGTTTCTTGCCATATTCCGTTTGGAATTTGGAAAAGCGTAAAACATGAAAGTTGTATATCTTCTTTCCAAACACACATTGTGGAGCTCAAATGGAATTCTGAGCAAAAAGTTATGTATATTTTACTAGACAGTGCACAATATACCTACTCGATTCTTCGTTTTGTTGCTCTCTCATCCGTTGATCCCCGAATACGATCCCGGCTTAATTTCTTGGGCTTTTACTCAGACTTCAAAGCTCCCAATCACTTGAATTCATTCCATAACATCTATATAGCTTGGAATCACTCCTACAAGACATAAAACACACCGTTAGTGCAAAGCACTAGCGATTAAAGCGCAAACTCAACTAAAGTGCAGTAAATTAGAGTGTAATAATCGACTAAAATACGTAATTATAGCCTATTATCAACACCCCACACTTAAACCATTGCTCGTCCTCGAGCAATCAAACTGCACTTTTTTATAGGCACGACCTTTTTAAACAATTCTCCTAACTCATCACACCAAGAGTATTTAAAATAGACTAAGCACAAAAGCATAACATCTTCACCTCAAGATTTGACTCATAAGTACCACGCATTATTCACAACTCACCCACTTACTCTAACATAGAGGTCACTGACATTACCTTTCCTTCATGAATCAAGTGCCCTCACACAACAAAAGAGAGTAGTTCCACACACAATAAAGTTTAAGAACAATTAGGAACTCAAGATAGAAAGAATTCACTCACTCTCAGAAATAACATTCATATGCTACAAAAGATGCACCATAGGCTTGCCCGTAGTGTACTACTCTACTAATCGAGCTCATTCAATCTAGGATCAAGTAGGACTTTAATTGGTTGTAATGTAGGCTGAGGGACGGGTAGGATACATTTAGATATAAGAGTGACTACACCTCCCCAAGCACTTTAATACATACACTTTAATATTTGAAACCCCACACTTATGTCAAACCATAACTCCACCTTCACATCACTATATATTAACTCCATTCTTCTTTAAGCACACTTACATCAAGAGCCACCACTTATCAAGAAATATTTTTCACAACAATCCAACTATTTTTTTTCTTTATTTTTTTATTCAAGTGGCTCTTATTTTTTTCAAAACAATGCACCTTTCTCCTTATTAGTTAGTTCCACTCAAAAGCCAAACCAACCACCCACACTTTAACTTTTACAAAGATCATAACAATTCAAGTGCTCATGAGAGGTGAAAAGGTTCAAGTAGATGGTTAATTCAAACAAAGGTGTAAGGCTTGTAATGTGGTTGCCAAAGAAATAGGATTATAGGCTCAAAGGGGTTAACTACGATACATAACAATTAGGCGGGTAAAATATACATATCTGGCTCCATAAAGAAATGCCTATATCACTTCCAAGACTGAACAAAACTACTATTTCGCTTTGCAAATACACGGGGCAAGTTTTAGGCATCAAGTGCAATGCACAGAATAACACACAAAACCTTACACACACATGGCACATAATTCACTCAGGATTGGATTCATAGACACTCTAGTTAAAGCAGTTAAGCAAAGTACTTCTACAAGAGTCAAAAACTGAGCCTAAGCGTCACAACCAAAGTACTCACTATTATCAAGGCATAACAAAGTCAAGAGATATTGCTTCAATTCAAAACACAACACAATGGCTCCTACTCCAAAAAAAAAATAACTACACTCGGTTCAAACAAAACCTTTGGAAAAGAACTGCGGCACAAAGAAAAACCAAGGGGGAATTGCTACACTACCTAACAAAAGAAAATCTTTTTGTCTTTTTTCTTTAGACTTAAATCTCTCAAGAAAATTATCTAATAGATCCATCGTCGTAAAAAGTCCAATCTTTTCTATTTTTGTAAAAAAAAAAAATCAATTAAACTAACACAACTAAATTAGCATGGAAAGTCACCCAAACAATCTCCTCACCCTACACTTAAAATTGTGCAATGTCCCCAATGCACACCATAACTAATAAAAGGGTAAAAGAGACTCCCTGGTAGGCCAAAGGCCGAAGCACTAACAACTCATGGGGTACTCAAACTTCTCCCAAGCTTGGTCCTTCGTGCGGGTACCTTACACTTAGTTCCAACCATTTGGTTTGTTGTTGCATCCTTCCAATAGCTTTGCTTTCCATGTTCCTAGAAATCAAAAATCGACACTACAAGAATAATACAATAATAAATAAATGAAAAACTAAATTAAAAATAAAAAAAATAAAGCTGGGTTGCCTCCCAACAAGCGCTTGATTTAACGTCGCGGTACGACGTGAATCACTTTTTGCCTCCACCTCGAGCTTATGAATTGAACCCCAAGTTTTGATTCAAGCTTATGATTATGGTCATGGGACGGTGGAACGAATCTAACTGGCCCAAGGAAATAATGTAGTAATCTGCACTCCTTAGCCTTTGTATAAGGTATGTAATCCTGACTTTCTGGCAAGAAGAATTCCAGAATATATGCACCTTGTTCCTCATTCCTTATCTCTTTGATTGGTTCAGATGACTCTATTTCCATATCATCATCCAAACATAATGTGGAAAAATGCCTGGAGTGTGGACCAATGCGCTCAAACGCATGAACTCAGGACTTTCAACATCCTCAACATCAATGATACTAGAGTCAACAAAATTTATATCCTCAAAATCCTTAGCTGGCTCTAGTCTCACTTCTTCAACATTGACATCCTCAAATTGTAGTTGGCTAGGTTGTTGATGTTCTACTCTGACCTCCCCAATTAACACCTCAAATTCGTGCTCTTCTTGGCTACTATCCTCAATATTGGCTTGTTGAGCATTAAAAGCTCCAACCACTTGGCTCAATTGAGCCTCCAATTTGCGAATAGTTGCCTCTTGCCTTTCTATCTGCAATTGTTTTTTATTATTTTATTTTAGAAGGCACTTTAACATATCCTTGATTTCCTTCAGGTCTGCATCCCCAGGTTCTTTGTTCCTATTAACTTCACAAGAAAAGGTAGAACCATCATAGTAAGGGGTTGGGGGAAAATAAGAAATATAAGCACAACCATAAAAGTGACCATTTTTACCACCACACACATCACACACATTCCACAAATAAGATTGAGTTGGTGCACATAACTCGCTCTCAGAAATATTTTAATAATTTTTATACGGGTGGTTTCCTTCACAATATATATGAGAATCAATAGTAGAACTATCTACACCTAAATTTCCATAATTCCAAGATGTCATGTTTCTCAACTCATCAGTTATAATAAAATAAAAAAAAACAAAATAAAATAAAAGTTCAAACTCGAAACCTAGCAATATATACAGCTACAACTACACCGTTAGTTCCCCGGCAACGATGCCAAAATTTGATCACGCCCAACTCTAGTCCTAAAAAGGATAAGCGGTCGCTGTAAATATAATCCGGTCTAAAAGTCCGGAGTCAAATCCCACAAGAACTAAGGCTTAGCTATATCTGTTTAATAACATTAAAAAGACAAGTTTGAACAATTTTCTAAATTATAAAGATTGAGATTTATATTTCTAACTAATTAACTAGCAAATACTAGAAAACGGTAAAATTATCAACTAACGGGACAAAGGGTTGGAGACTAAATTAAGGAGGTCTAGAGTTATGATTTCCCCAATTGTCGGAATCCTTCTAGCTATGTTCCCTACAATTTTCGCCAATGTATTCTCTACCGATCGTGAGCACTTTAGGTGCCGTAATTCTCTCTCGAGCAACTACAACAATTTACTAGACATATTCTCTCGAACTACGCTAGTTGGCTTTATCTAACCGCTCATTATGACCACGTCAATGCTTTGTTATTTCTAAACCTACCTTTAAACCCAATGTATTGATTTCTCACATACGTTAGGAGTGACGTTGTTCAACAACCACCTAAATATGTATCCTTTCTCAAGCAACACATAATAAATAGGCACAGTCAATCAATGACCATTCAATCAACAACAATAAACACGTAGTTGAACAAGTAGAGAAATCCAATGGCTCAATTATATAAAAACATAATTTATCCTACAAAAGGTTCCATCAAAACCCTAGATAACAAATTAGCTATTCATAATAGTATGTAAAACTACAATACTAAAAATCATAACCAATAATAAAAAATAGGAAGAAGGAAGTGAAAAACTCGCAGAAGAAT
>NW_017693675.1:0-4500 GCF_001879085.1 Nicotiana attenuata | reverse complement strand
ACCAAGGGAAACAGAAAGTAAACAATTAAATACCCTTCAAGGAACAACAATAATAACTTTCACATCCCGGCAAGGGAGGTAATCAATATACGAATACGGCCCGGCAAGGGAATAATCACATTTCTTTCTCTTTCTTTCTTTTCTTACTCAATAATTACTTTATCATTCGAGCCAACGCTCCAAAGAGTTCACAAATCATAATTCTTTCTCATACTCTTCACATTATATAGAGTTCATCAATTACACGAGGAAGAGTCACAACAAAATAGGAATAAACACAATATACGGACTCACGGTCATACTAGACACCAGTGTATAGATACTCGTCACCATGCCTATACACCGTACACGTTCAATTAGCAGATAGCAAACAAGACTCAACTCCTATTCCCTCAAGCTAGGGTTAAACCAAACACTTACCTCAACTTCCACAGCTAAATCAATCCACAACGACCGCCTTCCCTCTCGAATTCGGCTACAACTCAATCAAATCTATGAAATAACGACTTTACAACATTAATATAAGCTAAACAAATCAAACCCAATGCCTAAATATAGTTTTCCAAGCCTTCTTCCCAAAATTCCAAAAATCGACCCCGAGCCCGCTTGGTCAAAACCCGAGGTTCGAACCAATTTCATATCACCCATTCCCCCACGAGCCGGGATATACAATTTGTTTTCAAATTCGACCCCAAAACGAGGTCTAAATCAAAGGAAATTGAAAAGCCCTAACTCTACCCATTTTCCCCCAATTTCAACCCTAGATTACATGATTTGAGCCTAAGAATTTGATAAATGATGAAGGAAAATGAAGGAAACAAGATAAATAATACTTACCCAAGAAGCTTTGGTGAAGAAGAGCTCCAGAAATCGCCTATGGGCTGTGAAGAAGATGAGTTCGTGTGTTTTTGGGTGAAAAATCCCGTCACTGTTCTGTTTTGGGTATTTAAAATCACTGGGCAAAATTGCCCTTCGCGTTCGTGGGAAGTGGATCGCATTCGCGAAGGGTTATCAGAAAGGGCATCGCGAACGCGGACGGTAAGACGCGAACGCGTAGAAGGAAAAAGGCTGGGGTCCTGGGATTGGTCTACGCGAACGCGTGGACCCTAATGCAAACGCGGGGAAGGAAACAGCAGAGCTTCGCGATCGCGGTGGTATGCACGCGAACGCGAAGAAGAGAGTGAAGCTGGGCCCTCATGGTCAAATAACCTTATGCGTTCGCGAGGGCTCGAACGCGAACGCGAAGAAAGAAGGACACGAAGCTATGCAAATGCGATGGTAAGAGTGCGATCGCGAAGAAGGAAATCCCTGGGCAAAAATATCAGATTTTTCTGCAACTTTTACTAAGTTCAAAACACCCCGAACCACCTCCAAAACACTCCCAGAGCCCTCGGGGCTCCTAACCAAACACACACACTAACTCAACCACATCCTACGAACTTAACCGTGAGATCAAATCGCCAAAATAACATCATAAACTTTCATTTTTAGATATTTAGGTCCGAAACACGTCAAATGACGTCCGATTTCAACCAAATTTCACAAAAAGCGCTAAAACCACATATAAGACCTGTACCGGGTGCCGGAACCAAAATACGGGCCCGATACCAACACGTTCTAATCAATTTCCTTTTTAAATTTCCATATTAATTTCAGAAAAATAATTTCACAGAAAAATTCATTTCTCGGGCTCCAGACCTCGGAATTCGACTCCAGGCATATGCCTGAGTCTCATGTTTTTCTACGGACCCTCCGGGACCGTCCAATCACGAGTCCGGGTCCGTTTACCCAAAATATTGACCAAAGTCAACTTTATTCATATTAATATCAAAATTCATTAATTTTTACACAGAATTTATATTTAAGCTTTCCGCCTACGCGCCCGGACTGCGCACGCAAATCCAGGCAAGCCTAAATGAGGTTTTCAAGGCCTCGGAGACACAGAATGAGTGAGAAAACAGGTGATGACCCTTTGGGTCGTCACATTCTCCACCTCTAAAACAACTGTTCGTCCTCGAACGGACAAAAGAAAGAAGTACCTGAGTCGGGAAATAGATGAGGATAACGGCTCCGCATATCGGACTCGGACTCCCAGGTCGATGCCTCAGGGGGCTGACCTCTCCACTGAACTCGTACTGAAGGAAAACTCTTCGATCTCAACTGTCGAACCTGCTGGTCTAGAATAGCCACCGGCTCCTCCTCATAAGACAGATCCTTGTCCAACTGGATAGTGGTGAAATCTAACACGTGGGCTGGATCGCCGTGATACCTCCGAAGCATGGACACATAAAAAACTGGATGCACGGCTGACAAGCTAGGCGACAAGACAAGCCTATAAGCCACCTCTCCCACACGGTTGAGAATCTCAAATGGACCAATGAACCTAGGGCTAAGCTTGCCCTTCTTCCCAAATCTCATCACGCCCTTCATAGGCGACACTCGGAGCAATACCCGCTCACCAACCATGAAAGCTACATCTCGAGCCTTACGATCTGCATAACTCTTTTGCCGCGACTGAGCCGAATGAAGCCTATCCTGAATGATCTTGACCTTATCCAAGGCCTCCTAAACTAAATCTGTGCCCAATAACCGAGCCTCTCCTGGCTCAAACCATCCCACTGGGGACCGACATCGCCTACCATACAACGCCTCATAAGGAGCCATCTGAATGCTGGACTGGTAGCTGTTGTTATAGGCAAACTCCGCTAAAGGCAAGAACTGATCCCACGAACCTCCAAAGTCAATAACACAAGCTCGGAGCATGTCCTCCAATATATGAATAGTCCGCTCGGACTGTCCGTCCGTCTGAGGATGGAATGCTATGCTCAACTCAACCTGGGTGCCTAACTCTCGCTAAACTACTCTCCAGAAGTGCGAGGTAAACTGCGTACCCCGGTCCGAAATGATAGATACCGGCACCCCATGAAGGCGAACAATATCTCTGATGTAGATCTCAGCTAACCTCTTGGATGAATAAGTGGTTGCAACAGGAAAAAAATGCGCTGACTTGGTCAGCCTATCAACAATGACCCAAATCGCATCAAACTTCTTCCGGGTCAACGGGAGTCCAGTAAGAAAATCCATAGTAACCCTCTCCCACTTCCACTCGGGAAGCTCAATCCTCTGAAACAGTCCACCAGGCCTCTGATGCTCGTACTTAACCTGCTGACAGTTCAAACATCGAGCCACATATGCAACAATATCCTTCTTCATCCTACGCCACCAATAATGCTGCCGCAAGTCCTGATACATCTTCGCGGCGCCCGGGTGAATAGAATACCGGGAACTATGGGCCTCCGCTAAGATCAACTCTCGAATCCCATCAACATTGGGCACACAAACTCGCCCCTACAGTCTCAAGACACCATCATCATCTAAGGTCACCTTCTTGGCACCTCCACGCTGCACCGTGTCTCTCAGGACACACAAATGGGGATCATCAAACTGTCGATCACGGATACGCTCCAATAATGAAGAACGAGCAACCGTGCAAGCTAACACTCGGCTAGGCTCAGAAATATCCAACCTCACAAATCGATTGGCCAAAGCCTGAACATCCAAAGCAAGCGGCCTCTGGCTGGCCGGAATATAAGCAAGACTACCCATGCTGGCGGACTTCCTACTCAATGCATCGGCCACCACATTGGCCTTCCCCGAGTGGTACAAAATAGTAACATCATAATCTTTCAATAACTCCAACCACCTCCTCTGCCTCAAATTCAACTCCTTTTGCTTGAACAAGTACTGAAGACTCTTGTGATCAGTGTACACCTCACACGTCACACCATATAGATAATGCCTCCAAATCTTCAAAGCATGAACAATGGCTGCCAACTCTAGATCATGAACCGGATAATTCTTCTCGTGGATCTTCAACTGCCTCGAAGCATATCCTGCATCAATACTGCACCAAGTCCAATACGGGAAGCATCACAATAGACTGTATATGGCCCTGAACCTGTGGGCAAAACCAATACCGGTGCCGTAGTCAGAGCTGTCTTGAGCTTTTGAAAGCTCGCCTCACACTCATCCGACCATCTGAACTGGGCACCCTTCTGGGTCAACCTGGTCATCGGGGTTGCGATAGATGAAAACCCCTCCACGAATCGACGATAATAGCCTGCTAACCCCAAGAAACTCCAAATCTCTGTAGCTGAAGCTGGTCGAGGCCAGTTCTTGACTGCCTCAATCTTCTTCGGGTCCACCTGAATACCCTCAGCTGATACGACGTGACCCAGAAATACAACCGAACTCAACCAGAACTCGCACTTCGAGAACTTAGCATATAACTGGCTATCCTTTAGAGTCTGAAGAACCACTCTGAGGTGCTGCTCGTGCTCCTCCTGACTGCGGGAGTATATCAGAATATCATCAATAAAAACTATCACGAACAAGTCCAAATAAGGTCTGAACACTCGGTTCATCAACTCCATAAATGCTGTTGGGGCATTGGTCAACCCAAATGACATGACCAGGAACTCATAGTGCCCGTACCGAGTG
>NW_017693674.1:0-4501 GCF_001879085.1 Nicotiana attenuata | reverse complement strand
GGCCAGTTTTGACTAAGCCTTCGGTCGGTAGCTACAGATTCAGCTGACATGCCTACACTGCAGCTGGGCCTTTTACCAGTACAGCTGCCGTACCTCCACCTCGATCTTCCGGGCCTTCATTATCAATTCCATTCACTTCTTCTCCGAGGACGGCGCCTATGCTTGCTCATCCACTCTCTGTGCTGCGATTCTCCCTGACAATGGCGAGTCTCAACAACTGGATGCAGACTGCTACTGTAACGATGTCTGACCTATCTAGTGCTGTTGTAGCCCAGACCTCTACCCTAGCACCCCAGATTCCTCCGACAGTGGAGGACACTTTGAAGAAGATACTGGAGAACCAGAAGACCATCATGAACACCTTGGTGGCATATGGAACAACGACAAAGGAGCTTGGGAAGCAGGTGAAGAAGATGAGGAAAGCCCAGGCTTCGAAGAACTCAGTTGACAGGTTGAGACGAGAGGTCACCAAGATAGCAGCCACTGGAGACCTTCCGTTTGACTTGCTGATGGAGACAGCTCCAGCAGCATCAGCAGACCCAGCAGCACCAGCAGACCCACAGCACCATCAGCACCAGTGGCACTAGTAGGCCAGTCTGAGGAGCCAGACCTCGCTGCCCACACTCCTAAGGCGGTGCGACAGATGTTCACCAACCTAGGTACTTCCCGAGCAGAGGATGATGAGATCCAGTTGGAGGATCCTGAGGGCGGTGTCACTGCTATGGACACAGAGACCACATAGGGAGTCCTCTCTACTCTTTCCCTTCCTTTTTTTTATTTTGTTAAGCATTGGGGACAATGCTTATTCTTATGCGGGGGGAGGGGGTGGAGTTTATTTGATTTGATGATATTTGACATTGTCCTATAATAATTGATAACACTTTTTTTTATTTATGTATATATTCTTTTCTCTCTCTATTGATGTATATATTTTCTTTCTTCCTCTCTCATCTTGTATATGCATTTATGCTTTCAGTAGTTTACTTTATAGCTTATTTATTTTGTTATCATAGTAGTCAATGTTTAGTCTAATAGCTTCTTATTTACTTTAATAGCTTTTTTTAATTTAGTAGTTTCTTTTCATATATAAGTGAACAATAAGCCTTTGGTTTTCTTAATGCCACGGTTCTTTCTAAAGGTGGTTTTTGTGTGAACCGGGTGACTCTTTCCAATGATGGTTGGCGTAACAACCTTCTTAAAAGATTGAGTCCGTTTTTTATGTTTAGGTAAGAATAGTAGTAATAATGAATAAGAGGACCTAATTGAGTCAAACTAGAAGAGTCAAGCATGCGTCACTTGGTACCAACACACTTAACTACGTGCTTATGATTAAAAACAAGTTCTTGGAAAGAAATAGCTCTAATTAGTGACCTTCTGAATCTTGTGTTGACTTAAGCAATCATCAAGTGAATTAGTTGAACCATTAGTGATTTTCAATCATGAATATGGTTGTTGTGGGCCCTTGACTCTATCCTCTTTAACAATCCAGCTATGTATGAGGTGAGATGTTTTGTTGCAAGTCCAAGTACCCGTGTGAATGGTCTAGAACTTGCCCCGAATGTGATTCTAGGCGAAATTTTAAGTTTTGCTTGGCTTGAGAAATGATAGTAGGCTCTCCTTGACCCGCTTAAAATTTTCCATGTCCCACCAATGTTGCTATCCCTAGTCAACCCATTTGATCCTAAGACCTTTCTCATTTGATAACCATTTACAAGCCTTTACCCGTTTTGTAGTGACCCTCTCTTGGCACCCGAGCTTTCCTTAAAACTCTTGAGAAATAATTGGCTAAAACATAAGTTTGGGGGAAGAGACGAGGAGTTTGAAAGTGGTATCAAGGCACAAAAAGAGAAAAGAAATGAAGAAAAGGAAAGGCAAAGAAAAAAAAAGAACGAAAGAAAAATGCAAAACGAAAGTGAATAAGTTGAAGAGTTGAAGGGACTCAAAGAAATGTAACGATGCAAATCATGGAGAAAACAAAGAAGGATAAAATGGATATCATGAAAATAAAGAGTGATGTTAAGTCTCTCTAGTTCCCCTAAGGAAAAAGAAAATGCCTCAAAGAGTCGGCAAAACATGAGCCAAAGTGAGAAAATGGAGTGCTTAAGAAAAGATAAACGTGTTCTTCCAACATATCCTACTTAGTCCAAAAGCCTTCATTACATTCCGAAAAAGCCCTACGTGATTTCAAGCCGAGTGAACTTACATTAGTTGCGATTTACATGAGGGGCAAGCATATGGTACTTAGATCCGTACGTGTGACATTCTTTTGAGAGAGATGAGTGAACTTTTCACAAATCTTTGAATTGAGTGCTACATTCTTAAGTGAGATATGCTAACGAAGATTAGAGGAAGAGGAGTTTGGGATCCACAATGACCTACATGAAAGAGCGAGCTTCCTTGATGAATAAAGTCAACCCTTGATGCTCAAGTGTCACATTAGAACAAGTTGTGCTTAAAAACTCAAATCATTGTCTTGTTGATAATTCATAAGTGTTGTGGGTAATTGTTGGTCCCAATTGATGTGTGTTTGATACACCTTAGATTAGCTGGAATAGCTCTTAACTTGTGGAGGTGGGAATTACATTATTTGCTTGAGGACAAGCAAAAGCTTAAGTTTGGGGGAGTTGATAAGTGGGGATTTTGACTACTTATTAGCGCCTTTTAGCTTTCGTTTTAGTCCAAAAGCATTTAATTGTATTCCCAAAAACAGATGAAATATGCTTAATTGCAGGAGTATTGAAAAATGAGCCACTAAGATGAAATCTAGCTCAAAAAGGAGTGATCTGAAATCATGGACAAAAATCAGGAACAAAAGCTCAAATGCGGACCGCAGATTTCCATCTACAGCCGTAGAATGTGAAAGAAAGTTATCAGAGTCCAAGTGCAAAGTGCGGACCGCACAATTATTGGGCGGCCGCAGAAGCTATGCAAGAGCTAAAGTTTAGAGAGTCTCATCTCGAGCCCAAAAAGAAATGCGGACAACACAATTATTGTGCGGCAGCAGAAGTCAGCTATGCGGCCACACTCAGAAATTGTGCGATCCGCAGAAGAGCCCTGTGCGGCCGCACCAAGATTTGTGCGGACTGCAGAACATGAGAGATGCGGCAATATTTCAGAATTGTGCGGCTGCAGATTCAACTCCTGTCAAGACTGAAGCAAACCGCACATGGAATTGTGCGGCCGCATAACCTGCGAAAGGGCATTTTTGACCGAAAATTTTAGCTTTGTATAAATAGGATAGTTTCACGAAATTAGGTTAAGTTTTGAACATTGAAAGTCTTGTAGCCGTTTTTCCTTGCTTCTTTAGGCAACTTTAGCTTACTTTGGTGATTTAACATTGGATTTTCATCTTTTAATCTTTCAATATGAGTTTTATCATCTTTTCTCTTTATTTTCTTCTATACCCATTATGAGTAGCTAGATTTTTAACTAGGGTTATGACTAACCCTAGTGTGTAAACCTAATGGGTGTTTGACTTATGGCTTGTTTATGGTTGGGTGTTTATTATTTAGCCTTGTTCTTGCTCTTAATTGTAGAATTAATGGTTGCAAACATTAGTTCATGCCTATTTGACTTGGTCTTTACTTGAGAAAGAGAGACTTAGCGTAGGAAAACTTGGCTAACAAGAAATTCAGACAAAATCAAGAGATTGATAGTCCCAATTAAAGAGTTGAACCTAGAGATAGTAAAACCCAACTTGAGCATTTTATCAACTGTTTTGTTCAATACCCATTTGGACTTGAGAAGCCAAATTGGGAAAAATCACTCTCTTACTGAGAGGTATTGAGTGGGTATTTTAGTGTTTATCGCTATAATACACTGCGACCAACGAAACAAGCGTTAAAGTTTACAACCCGTTAGGCAAATACCTAGGTGAAGGTCATAACCCTAGGCCTTTTATCTCTTTGAAAAACATCCAAAAACAATATTCTCTTGTTTTATACCTTTAGAATTGCAATCCTTAGCATAATTTTAGAAGTAAAAACAAAACCATATTTGTGGAAGTGCAATCTAGATACTTCACGTGCTCAATCCAAATATATACTACTAATCCCCATCTCATCTCCCTGTGGATTCAATCCCGACTCCTTTTGGGTATTATTATTATTGTAATCGACCGTTTCATCACCTCAAATAGAGGTGTGACTTAGTAGAGATCAGTACCTAACCTCATAATCACATCTCACGGGTCCCAATTCTTGAACCCTAATCATTTGGCATCTTGTTTCCACATTGCAATTCATAACTGCACGGATGACTCACGTGCCGAGAGAACAACTCTCACATGGAAGGCAAATAGACAAGAGTACATGTAATGGTCAAAACATCAGGTTTCATCTTCTTAAACTGACATGGGCGATTCATCTATGTGTATGCGTGTGCAAGTGTCCTACCACAATCCAAGTCAACAAATAAGAATAAAGACAATGAATGACACATAAGAAACGATTCGCCACCAAGTATACGGTGTAAATAAGACATCAATGAAGTGGATGTTACG
>NW_017693673.1:0-4502 GCF_001879085.1 Nicotiana attenuata | reverse complement strand
TTCTCCATAATTTTTACATTTTTAAAATTAATTTATCTCAGTATTTTATTCATATAAATAATTACAAAATTGCATCACAAATGTTTTAAAACATGTTTTTGATTTAATATTACTATTTATGGTCCTATTAAGTACAAATTATTTCATAAAGGACCAGATTTACAACTTTTGGCTATAATTGCAATAATTTTGAAATTATAGCCCATGCATACATCACTATATTATTTTACCAAAAATTAGCCCAATATATTTTTAAAATATTTAATAATTATTTTAAAGTATCACGTGCATGAAAATTATTTTTTTCTCATTTTTAATTATTTTATAAAATAATTTTTATTCAAATACTTGGGTATTTAACAAAAGGCCCTTTTATTTCAAACTTAACCCTTTTAATACCAGCCCAAAACCCTCTTAACATTAAACAAAAAATCAGCACAAAATCCCTAGGCCCAATCTGAATTTACCCGACCCAATACCCTGGCCAATCCTGGCCGTTGATCATTTTGATCAACAGTCCAGATTACCCCTACCATAATTTAATCATAATAACCCCCCCCCCCAAACCTCTCATTTTCTTTCCTCTCACCGCTGACACTCACCTCTCCTCCTCTGAAATTCTCTCCAATCTTAACCCTAGCTCACCCTCATCGTCACTCGTCTACTGCCGTTCATGGTGGTTTCTCACCACCACCAGGCCTCTAATGACCTCTCCTATGCTGGTACCGCCATCTCTAAGGCCCTCGAGGGACCAGAGTCAGTCCGCTTACACCTGTGGCCGTTTCTTGCCTATTTCAGACTGTTCCGGTTCGATTTCGAGTAAGATCTTCCTATTTCGCCTTAAACCTATGGATTTCTAAGGCTACTTCTTCATCTCTATATTGTTTTTTTTAAACCCTAATTTTGTCCTTTGAACTTCTCCGATCTATACAAGATCTGAGATGGATTGAACTTATTTTACATGAGTTTTTACAAATATCTTCTGATTTTCGAACGGCTTCCCATTTTCCTAAACTAAGGTTTCCTGAAAATCTCTTTCTTCAAAACGTTTTGCTAATTTTAAGTATTTAATCTTCCATTTTATGTGTTTTTGACTGATTTCAAAGAGTTTGCTTCGACCCTAACTAGTTTATGCTAAAACCCTAATTTTCTTATGTTTTTGCTTCGATTTTGAGTCTTTCCGAGCTACTTGTTACATTGTTTGTGTTGTGCATTGACTTTCATGATTTTCCCCTTAGTCTAATTCAGTATCTTGTGACTTTTACCATAGTTCATCTCTACTGGGGTTTCTGAGTCGATTCCTTGGCCAATTTATGTGTGTTTATGAAGTTTTATTTAGCTTACTCGTCTATTTGTGGAAAACTAATATTTTTCCTCTCTTTGGATTTTGATTTATTGATTTGCCTGGTTAAAATTTATGTGCTAATTCTTGATTTATTCCCTTGTTTACGATAATAATTATTCCTCTTACCTTATTGCCTGTAATGTTACTGATTCTTCACGATTATTTCCTTAATTAAGCTCCTGTTTGTTTACCCCTTTACTTAGGTCTGATTTGATTTTCTTTCCTTAAGTGGCTCCTGTCCTTTTACCGTTGAGTAGTTGTCCTTAATTAAAGGAAGACTACGCTGATTTCGTGTGTGATTGATTTTTGTAATTTCCCTAATTGCTGAGTTTTGATTTCTTTACCTTACTCTGCTCCGCTCCTAAACTGCTATATATACTCTCCTCTACTTTCAGTTCAACACGAACATTGGTTCACCATTACTCTTAGACTCTAAAAGGCTCTCTGTTCTTCCTGCTACTTGTGATCTTCATTAGTCTTATCGGCTTTAAGCCAAGGCTAGAAATTGCACAACACATGTCTTACATCTTGTGTTCTCTTTCCCTAACTGGTATGCCTCTGATTATATTTTACAATCTAAACCCTATGTGTTTCATTAATGCCTTAGTTCATTAGTCATGAGTTAATTTTCTGCTCCTGTTTACTGTTTATCTAGCATGCCTAATGTTGCCTTGTTCAATATGTGATTAGCATGTTTCAACTTTACTTGCCTGTCTACTGTTTACCTAGCATGCATAATATTGCCTTGTTCAATACGTGATTAGCATGTCTACATTATGAATGCTTATGTGGTGTTTTGCCTAGTATGTTCACTTAATTCCTTTCCTACTCTGTTTTGCTAAGTCATATAGTCTCTCAAGGCAACTCTAGTTGTGTGTTTGAGGCTTATGTGTTCCCAACATCTTTGCTCCATGTCTCAATCACCTACCCTTGTAACTAACTTAGTAATTCTATATATCTGGTTGCTTCTGTGTTCCACTATACACTAAGGTGTATTCTATGTATCCCCAACCCCTCTCTCCTTGTTTGGAACCTGCTTGTCAAGTGTTTCTGAATATGGTCGTTTTGTGATTTTTGTTTAGACTTCAAAGTGTTTTTCATACTTTTCTCAAGCTATTTTACCACCAAATTAGTACTGGTTTTTCAGAAAGTCTATTCACTCTTGAGATTCCTCTCTATACTGTTTACCAAAACCTTTTCAAATCATGTCAAGCACTCTCACTTATTCTTAGGTTATTAAGTCTTGCCCCTCTGGTATGTGTACTGCTTAGAGGTTCTTGAGATCTCTCTGCACTCTGGCATATCAGGGCTGGCTCTTCCACACTGCACATAAATTAGTCTTTATTTGAGAAAGGTCTAGGTGTGAGCACTGCCAGGATCCTTGAGGTCCTTAGGGAACTCTGACACACCTGGACATGAATTGGGCTATGAAATCCTTGGCATTTGAGACTACTGAAGGCCCGGTACACCAGGATTCGCTTTGGGCCTGCTTCAGGCTCCCTATAGCTTAATTTATATTTTATTTATGTAATTTATTCAATTCTTGGTCAGTAATAATTAATTGTAAACAGATATTGGGGTGACTAGTAAAAAGGGAGGGTAGTTATACGGTACTATGGGTAAAGCTGGGTAGAAAACATGCTTCTAGGTCTTACATTGTGTAAATCTGCATTAGAAATTATGTTCTAGGATTACTGTATATATTTGCATTCAAACCATGCCAAACTTGTGCATTAGACATCCTGATTTAGGGCATGCACGTTTATCGCTTCAGCATACAGTATATCATGTACCATTATTCCAACTTTTGGTTTGTGCATAAGTACTATCGCATAGAGATCCTGCCATTAGGTCAATACTCCCGCTTTAAATAAAATTGGTCATGCCATGTATGCATTAGATACCCTGCTTTAAGAACTCTGTTTGCATCTATTTGAACTCTGTCTATTTCGATTGAAATAATTAACTGGCTATGAAAAGGTTTAAACAACCTGACACACAAGCATCATGTCTTAAAACATAAATAAGGCTCCTGTTATAATCTCTGTCATCTAGAATAGCATGGTGTAGGTTGAAAAATTTCTTAAAACTGTTAATCATATCCTGTGATTAGCATTGCACACAGTCCCCAGCCGAGGTAAGCCTTAGGTAATCAGTCTCTATATATATAAACTGGAAACTGCGTTTTATTGTGTTAAATTGCTTAAGCTTAACAAGCTATAAAATAGTAGGCAAATTGGTTAGAGTTCTGCCACTTTCCTTATGCATATCATGTATCTGTAACATTCATCTAGATATCATGTCCTTAGGATTTATGAACTTCTTCAAAATCTATGTTGTAGACGTGCTGTTTGTCTGCCTATATACATGCGGAGGTAGATATGAGTCTTCTAACTATTTGTCCCTATTTGCTTGTCCTACATGTTATTTGCTTGACGCCTAGATTTTTACCTTTGAAAAACCTTAGGTTGTCTAGAATTGTCCAGATTTAGAGGTCCTAAATTCCTCCAGGACCATAAGGAAGGGACAGGTAGCAGCACGCTTAGAGGTCGTTAATCAAACTCGCTTATAACCACTAAGGGGAGGGTAATGGGTAGTAAAAAGATATGATGACCTGCACGCTAATGTCACATGTAGCCCCTCATTGAGGAGTGATTACCGGGCATTGCATGGGTATGATCCTGTAGGCCAATCAACTTAGGACTTCCCTTTCGCAATTCCCCTATGTGCTTAAATTCTCAAAACTTCCTTTTTTCTTTACATATACATGTGTAAGTTGTCCAAACCTCTCTTACATTCAATATCCGAATTACCTTGATCATATATGTGTTTAGAATGTGAAAACTACCTCTATTTGCAAATATGTGTTGAAATTGTTTACTTGTGAAAATGACTAATTCATATAGTTTAAGTTCGGCCGGGACCCACCGTTATGGACCGCGAGGGGTGCCTAACACCTTCCCCTCAAGGTTATTTCGAGCTCTTACCCTAATCTCTGGTAATGCAAATCGATTACACGAGTTAATTACTCTAGGTGCCCTAACGCACCATAATCCGTTAGGTGACAACTCTTCAAATACCTAATTCCCAAAAGGAAACGAGTTGTTCCCCCCATGAATGTCGAAAACCCCGGGCTTCTCCGGCTAGGGGAAAAAAC
>NW_017693672.1:0-4503 GCF_001879085.1 Nicotiana attenuata | reverse complement strand
ACTCAGTCAGAATCTCATTATGATATAGAACTACCACGAATCTTGACACCCTCCAATGCAAACCTCAGTTTCTAGCCAAATATACAACTTGAAAATCTCCAATTATTACATGTAAAATCTTGAACCCATTCGAACCATTTAGACTGATCAAATGAACCGAACAACCTATGCCTCATTAGCATTCCGACTCCGCAGAGTGTAACTTCACCTTAATGCAACCAAGCAACTTCCGGTTCTATGCACCGTACATCCTTTTACAAATAACAACTCAAATCATTCCACAATTCTCATACACCCATAAAGCATAACATAACCTTTATTGAAATTTCCTTACTCGATCCATCCCCGGTCTCAACCTCTGTAAGCCATAACCGATTCACCAGTACGCCTCCACCTAGGACCAATATAGCACCTAACCGTGCAATAAACTAGTCAAACAGACTCCCCCACTTGGCTCAAAGCCATAGATCAAAAAACACAATAACTCACAATGCATATACTCTATTACTGCCATAATACCACAGTGGGACTGAACTAAATTCTTCATAAGCTCGTGCAACACAGACCATCTAGTAGCTCAAATCTTCTGCAAATCTCACATTCGCCCTCGTAACAGTCAAGCCCACTCTCTTAAGCGATCAAAATTCAAATTTAAATTGCAACACATATGCTTCACTGGTGTAGGAGATCTTTCAGCAACAAATAAGGATCATACAAACTTCAGAACACTCCGCAGGAGATAACCCACATGCTTCGCCTCAAACTAACATCTCTTTATAACCTTCCACTGTCATAAACGTCATGCAGTCACTTAATCTTACCGAGTCTGAACTCATATCACAACGTGAAATCTACTTCGCTTCCCAACTAGTCAACATGAAAAGGTCCTTCAATCACGCCCACAACTCGGGCCATATATCAAATCACGATGGAAATCAAGCACAGGATAGTTCTTACTACCCCCAAGCAGACCCTTCTCGCCTCATTCAATCTATGTGAACACATCTCGCAGTCACATCACTCTCATCACGTAGCTATCCCGTCATCACTTCCCTTAATAGGGACACAACAGAACATATAAATCCAAAAACACGTGCTCACGCAATCAACAGCCCGGGGCTCAAGCTATTGGCAAAAATCCGGCCTCGAGTCTTCTAGACTGGCCTAATATCAACAAACAGAGATCACATCTCGCCCCTCGATCAGGGAATCACAAGCCATCGATGCACATCTGGTACTGAGCGCTCATGCGCGCATACGAACGCGTGGAAGGAATTCAAAGAGCTACATTCCAAGCTGACGCACGATAAGAATTCAAGAATGTGAAGTTTTTCCTAAAGGTTCTGCAGCCTCTCGAATCGGCCTCCGGATGCTCCAAATCTATCCAAAATCAGAACGTATCAAAATATGCTATGGGAACAAAGCCCACTCGAAAATATCCAATTTATACTAAAAATCCCGAATTCGACCAAACCGGGCCCCCGAGCCCACGTCTCAGAATGCGACAAAATTAACATCTATGGAATCCTCATCCTTTCGCGAGTCTATACATATCAAGAACATCAAAATCGGACCTCAAATGGACCCTCAAATCCCCACTCAAAGGTCTCTTAATCTCAAGCCCTAATTACCCATTTTTGCACTGATTTTTCCCAAAATTTCACCACTAATTAGGCCTTTAATCACATATAAACGAGTTATGAAGTCAAAAATCTTACCTTCACGAGATTATCCTTTGGTTTCCTCTTCAATTAGCTCTCCAAAGTTTTCTCCCGAATGAGATATGGTGAAAACCCCCTCAAAATCGCGAAGGGAACCTTTTTATATTTTCTGACCCAGGCATTTTCGCACCTGCGGTCCATCTCCCGCTTCTGCGACCAAATCCACCGCATTTGCGGTTTTCATTAAATTGCCAACTTCCGCATCTGTGGTTAAAAACTCGCACCTGCGCTATCGCAGGTGCGCCCACTCCACCGCTTCTGCGGTTCCTGAAGGACATCTACTTGGCCGCATCTACGGCTCCCTTTTTAGCTTCTGCGAGACCGCACCTGCGGTCACCTCGCCACAGGTGCGGTTATGACAACACTGGCACATCTTCAGCTGCCAAAACCAACTCCCAAACTTTCTGCCAACCATCCGAAATCATCCCGAGGCCCCAGGGACCTCAACCAAAAGCACAAATACCTTATATACCACTACTCAAACTTGTACCAATCTTCAAAACACCTCAAACAACATCGAATCAACCAAAACACCTCGAAATCAAGCCTAAGATCCCAAAATCTTCCGAATTCCTCTTTCGATCAAAAAGTATACTAAATCACGTCCGAATGACTTGAAATTTTGCACACACGTCACAAATGACACAACAGACCTACTCCAACTTCCGGAATTCCATTCCGACCCCTATATCAAAATCTCACCTAATAACCGGGAAAAGCCAAATATCTACATTTCACCAATTCAAGGCTAAACCTTCCATGGACCTCCAAAACACATTCCAATCACGCTCCTAAGTCCCAAATCACCTAATGGAGCTCACCAAATCATAAAATTTCCGATCCGAGATCATATACCAACAAGTCAAATCTTGGTCAAACCTTCCAAATTTCAAACTTCAACTAAGGATTGTTTCTTCCAAATTCATTCCGATTACCCTAAAAAACCAAAACAAACGATTCACATAAGTCATAATACATCACATGGGCCTAGTCATGCCCGAGAACTGGCGAACAAGGCGCAAAAGCTCAAAACGACCGGTCGGGTCGTTACATCCTCCCCCACTTAAACATATGTTCGTCCTCGAACGTGCCCAGAGTTGTTCCAAAAGCCAACCAATTGCTGAATAACCTTACCATGCACACACCCGGGGGTGATCCCACGTCACCCTATCTCATATAGGTCCGATAACACAATGTAGCTGAAATTTCACAATCCAACCTAGTCCATAAACCTTAGAACCATATTTCCACTTCTGAAACCATCCACAAGATCAGAATCCCACATCTAAACTCCGAATAAGCCCGAACAAGTTGTAGTAACCCATGCCTGCAACCTCAAGTGCAATCACATGTCATGCCACATAACTCAAACACTTGTAGCGATCACTTCTAATCACAACAGCTGCACACAACAACCGAAAACCGGTAGTAAACCTCTTGTCGACTAAAGTATCATTCCAACACTTCCATATACTGCCAATGATAAATGAAACACGTAGGAAGTCATAACCACTCCTCAGTTCAACCATTCGTGAAGCCACTTCTCCTTTAGCAAGGACCATAGCAAATTTCTGAGCCGAACATCGATATTATCCCTCCAACACGCTGAAACCGAATCCGTTTGTATTCATTCTATATATCAGTATCAGGAAGGTAAAGGTAATGGCTTTGGATTCGCAGGAAGCCATGGCACTTTTGGGAATAGTTAAGAGAGTATTCAGCGGCTTATGAGCCTTAGACGGTGTGGTGTTATGCTGGGGTCTCGTGTGGTGAGTCTGGGTTGAGGAAATTGTGGTGTTATATCAAGAAGGAGTATCAAGTTGAAGGTAAACCCTAAACCCGGACCCGATCGTTTTGGCGCCTCTCGTGAAGACAAGGCCAGCCGACACACTTCCAATTTATTTTAAGCAATTAAAATAATAAACATTAAGTCTTTAACAGAATAAAATCCCAAAATATGGTAAACAATACAGTTTGCGGAACAAAACACAGCCCGACATCGGGGTATCACCAGTCACGAGCATCTACTAAGGTCTAAATACAACGGAAATTCTGAAGATGCACTAAAATCCAGTCTAATGAAATCAAGAGGGAGAAAAGCAGTGCTGCGAATGTCGGGCAACTACCTTGCTAAACTCCGATGACTCTGCCTCTGGGTAACCAATACCCGCTACCGGGTTCAGAAATACCTGAATCTGCACACAAGGTGCAGGGAGTAAAGTGAGTACTCCAACTCAGTGAGTAATAATAATAAATGAAGACTGAGCAATAAGAAATCACGTAAGGCACACCAACAGGCTGTAAAGAAGCAGTATAAAGCCAGTAAAAACAATGAAACCGTGAAAACATGTAATGTCACCTTAGTTCAATTTAAGCTTCTTCAAACTGCCTTTAAACCAGTTAAGCAAGTAAATGACAGGCAACTAGAAAAGATAAAGACATAAAGAACTGACCCTCGGGCACAATATCAACAGAATCAGCCCCTCGGGCACAATACCAACAGAATCAGCCCCTCGGGCAAACACATGGAACAATACCAGCCCCTCTGGCTATATCTCATATCACAATGGGTACCCGCGCTCACTGAGGGTGTACAGAGTCCGGGAGGGGCCCCTTACGGCCCAAGCGCAATATCAAGCCATCTCGTGGCATAATGAATAGGCTTTCGGCCTCATATCAACAAGCCACCTCGTGGCGTACAATCTCAGGCCCTCGGCCTCATAATCATAATCAGAGTATCACCGCTGTGGCGTGCAGCCCGACCCATAAGTATCCTCACAAC
>NW_017693671.1:0-4503 GCF_001879085.1 Nicotiana attenuata | reverse complement strand
TATCCGGCGAAACAATCAACAAAGGACTTCAACTCATGCTTTGCGCAGTTGTCGATAAGAATGTGTATGTTCGGCAAGGGGAAGTCATCTTTGGAACTGGCCCAGTTAAGATCCCGGTAGTCGACACAAACTCTAACTTTCCCATCTTTCTTTGGTACTGGCACGATGTTGGCTAACCATGTCGGATACTCTACCACTCTGAGAACCTTAGCTTTGACTTGCTTAGTAACCTCTTCTTTGATTTTCAAACTCATGCCGGGTTTGAATTTCCTGAGCTTCTGTTTTACCGGCGGACAGGCTGGATCTGTTGGCAGTTTGTGAGCTACAATGGACGTGCTGAGATCAGTCATATCATCATACGACTAGGCGAATACGTCCTCATATTCCTTTAGAAATTCTGTGTATTTTTCCTTTTCTGATGGTGACAGGTGAACACTGATGCGAGTTTCTTTGACATTTTCTGTATCTCCCAAATTAACGACCTCAGTTTATTCCAGGTTAGAATTTGGTCTATTCTCAAAATTCTCAACCTCTCTAACGACCTCTTCTGGTATATCATCCTCTTCTGAATCTATATCCTTTTGCTGCGTTGTTTCGTTGCAAGTCACAATCGTTGGTTCATCATCAAAGTAAGTAATAGTAATATTGTGTGAAAATAGAGTAAATGATAGAGAAAATAATAAGAGCGAGATATATGATAAACTGAAATGCTTTGATTAAATTCATGATTGTTTGGATCATCGGAGCTCTTTTCAAAATTAAAGACAATGCGGGAAAAATCAGCTAGTATAAAGTAAAATGAGATGCATGGTTCTTTTGTTTAGCCTTGCTACCCAGAAGCTTTCCGGGCCCTGACGGTTCTAATTGACCAATTGCTGAGGCGGTCTCCTCGGTTCACCGCTTGTATGGAAGGGCCTTCCTCCCCTTCCTCCTCGAAAAGAACACAGCAATCCATATCATCATCCTCCAGAAACAGATTCTTCATGGCTGCCAGTGCTTAATCTTCTTCTGACCCATATAGTATCTGTCGGTTGGAAGGTCTGCTCCAGGCTAGGTATCGGAAACTCCAATGGATAGTAGGGGCCGCTCCATGGTGGCGACCAGTTCTGGAATTCTTCCCATGTATAACCGTACCCTAAGCCAAATGTAGTACCATGCTTGTTTAGTTTGATGGGCTTAGTAATCCCCAGGAGGTTTTTGCGGAGTCCCTTTCCAAGCTCGTAGCCACACCACTTCAGGATACTTTCAATCTTGTTATCCCACCACCTATCCTTGTCTACAGCGTTGACCCTTTCAATGTAGTGGTATGTTTCTCCGCCTATTCTCCTTTTTCCTCCAATCATTGGGATGGTCTGGCGACTATATATGGGGTTACTACCATCGCCATGAATAATCACCTCCTGGTGATTCCATTCAAATTTCAATGCCTGATGCAGTGTCGATGCTATGGCTCCAGTGGCGTGGATCCCGGGCCGTCCTAACAGCAAGTTGTAGGATGCTGGAACGTCTATCACTTGAAAGTTGACGTCGAACCATGTTGGCCCCATTTGCAAGCATAGGCTGATTTTTCCAATAGTAGCCCTTTGGGACCCATCGAAGGCCTTGACATTGATAGCCCCATCTTTGATTTCGTGCAGGCTTTTTCCCAAGGTTCTGAGAGTTATCAGCGGACAGATGTTGAGGCTGGATCCTCCATCGATCAGGACTCTAGTGATGAAATAATCCTCGCATTGCACGGTGATGTGCAGTGCCTTGTTGTGGCTCAGTCCTTCCGGTGGCAGCTCATCTTCGTGGAAGGTGATTTTATGGCTTTCCAGCACTTGTCCTACCATATTTGCCATTTCGCCTCCAGTTATGTTGCTGGGCACATAAGCTTCGCTCAGTATCTTCATTAAGGCATTCTTGTGAGCGTCAGAGCTCTGTAGAAGAGCTAGGATGGAGATCTGTGCTGGTATTTTGTTTAATTGCTCAACGACCGAGTACTCCTTAGCTTGTATTTTCCTCCAAAGATCGTCGGGCCCAGTTTCAATAGGCCGTCCCGAGGCTTGCATACTGGACTCAGCTAAGTGTTCTGGGGTATAGATCCTCCCTGTTCTGGTCATTCCTTGTGCAGTAATTGTTTCTCCTATCTTGGTCTTTCCTTTCCTCCTAGCTTCGGCAGTGTAATCCCATGGTATGGCATTTGATTGGAATGGTGTTATGTCTGACATTGCCACAGGAATAGGTACCCTTGGGGGTAACACAGCAACTTCAAAGGGTGCAGGTGCTTTTGGAACTCCAAATTCAACCTCAATTGGCCCGAGCGCCTTTGCAAAAGGAGGCGCTTCAAATTCGAGAGGTATAGACATGTTTACTTCATCGTCCCTGGAGGGCTGATTATGCACAACAATTGGGCTAAGTGTAACCGCTGGTTTCTTTGGTTCATCACCTTCAGCAATCAAACCTATCGACCCTTTGGGGTCCCAATCATCTTCGATCTCGATCATGTGAATGTCCCCACCTTTGTGGTCAAGCAGAGGGTTGTTGCGAACATTAGGAGCAGGCTCCTTTGCTACGATGACCTTATTGTTGATCAGGGTTTGAATCTTGTCCTTCAATGAGCGGCACTCGTCGAGGGTGTGTCCTTTCATGCCGGAATGGTACGCACAGGTCTTATTAGGGTTGACCCACTGGGAAGGATTCTCTGGAGTTATGGCTGGGATAGGGGTGACGTAACCAGCAGTTTTAAGTCTCTCGTACAGCTGATCAATTGGTTCAGTGATGGCTGTGTATTGTCTGGGAGGTCTGCGGTCGAAATTTGGCCTCGGTCTGGGGAAATTTTGGCGGGTGGGAGGTGATTGGTAATGAGAGGGTTGAGCATTATAAGCTTGGTAGACAGGTGCTGGTTGAGAGTATCTGGGTGAGGTGGGTTGATATGTGAGAGGTGGAGATGATTGGTAGACGGGAGGTGGGTTTGGATAGGAGGGTGCGGGTGCTTGGTAATTCGGGATACGTTGATATGTAAGTGGAGGTGATGGGTAGGTGTGGTATTTTAGTGGTGATTTGGCTCCCTCTGCGACAATAACGGCACTCACATCTTTCTTCTTGGACGTGCCATTGGACTGTAAAGCCTTATTGGTGGCCTGTAATGCTTCAAGATTAGTAACCATACCATTCTTAATGCCTTCTTCGATTCTTTCTCCCAGTTTGATGATATCGGAGAACTTCTAACCCTCGATTAGCATCAACCTCTCGTAATATTGGGGATATTTAGCCCGGACGAAGAACCTATTCATTTGTTCTTCTTTTAGGGCCGGCCTGACCTTTGCAGCTTCTGACCTCCAACTAGTAGTATACTCGCGGAATGTTTCGGTAGATTTCTTCTTCAAATTCTGTATGTAGAATACATCCGGTGCATTCTCTGTATTGAATCGGAATCTATCCATGAAATTCGAGGCCATGCCTACCCAGCTTGTCCATTTCTTGGGGTCCTGGCTGATGTACCAGGATAAAGCATCCCCCTTTTCAGACTTCTCATGAAGAGCTTCATACGGATCTTCTCATCCTTTCCGACTCCGACCAGCTTATCGCAATATGTCCTCAGGTGGACCCTGGGATCTCCTGTTCCATCGAACATTTCAAACTTGGGAGGTTTGTACCCCTCCGGAAGTTCAACATCTGGCCGAATGCAGAGGTCTTCATAATTTAACCCCTCGATACCTTTGTTGCCTTCCACGCCCTGAACTCGGCTGGTCAATTTCTTGAGTTATGCTGCTAAGTTCCTGATAAGGGAGTCTTTGTCATCAGACTCAGGTGCACTTGAGATTGGTTGAGTATAATGGGGTACAGTATCCACGTAAATAGGAGTGTTGTGGAGATGGTCATTTGTGGTGTTTAGTGGCTCGGGAATGAGTAGTGGAGTGTTGTTCGGAGTGTGGCATGTGTTGCAGTGTTGGGTATGAGTGGGTTGTATCTGTGGTTGTGGGGTGTTTTGTGGAGGTGCGGGATTCTGGGTGTTGACATCAGGAGCGGTGAGAGAAAATGACAGGTTCGCCAAGTTCCGAACCTGCTCCAGTTCTTCTTGGAACTTTAATAATTTTTGCTCAAGTTGGGTAGCAGTTTCCTTAGCAACCGGGGTACCTGAGGAACCTCAATTTCCTTTCTGGCGCTCGGATCTCCCATTCTACCTTTGTTCTTGTTCCGGATAGGACTCGGAGGAGGAGGAGGTGGAGGGCCCTTGGATCTTGTGGAGTATGATGATGATGCCAGAATGCACGAACTAACCTTTGGGGAGGGGAATAGAAAATAAAAGAAAAACAAAAGATAACAAGTTAATGCAGGTTATGAGGAAAAAATATTGCAGTATTTAAACACATTGTGCAAGAATATAGTGTCCTAAATTGTGTGCCTCGTTGTGCCTGTGGTAGGCCTAGCGACAAGTTGATTTGGAGAACCTATAATGCTAAATGCCTCATTTTATTGATAAAAATAAGACGAATCCCAAAACGACGCTAAAATTGCATA
>NW_017693670.1:0-4504 GCF_001879085.1 Nicotiana attenuata | reverse complement strand
ACTCCCAAGTCTCATTACTTTTCCTACGGACTCCTCCGGGACTGTCGAATCACGACGTTCCGGGTCCGTTTAGACCTAAAACGTTGACCGAAGTCAAACTTAATCAATTAAAACATCAAAATTTTATTATCTTTCTCACAAATTCATATTTAAACGTTCCGGCTACGCGCCCGGACTGTGCACACAAATTCAAGGCAACCCCCAAGTGAGGTTTTCACGGCCTCGGAAATACAGAGTGAGTAGGAATACAGGTGATAACCCCTTTGGGTCGTCACATTCTCCACCTCTAAAACAACCGTTCGTCCTCGAACGGACAAGAGAAAGAAGTACCTGAGTCAGGAAAAAGATGGGGATAACGGCTCCGCATATCAGACTCGGACTCCCAGGTCGATGACTCAGGAGGCTGACCTCTCCACTGAACACGAACAGAAGGAAAACTCTTAGACCTCAACTGACGAACCTGCCGGTCTAGAATAGCTACCGGCTCATCCTCATATGATAAGTCCTTGTCCAACTGGACAGTACTGAAGTCTAACACATGGGTAGGATCTCCGTGATACCTACAAAGCATAGATACATGGAAAACTGGGTGCACGGCTAATAAGCTAGGTGGCAATGCAAATCTATAAGCCACCTCACCCACTCGATCAAGAATCTCAAACGGGCCGATGTACCTAGGGCTAAGCTTGCCCTTCTTCCCAAATCTCATCACGCCCTTCATAGGCGACACTCGGAGCAATACCCGCTCACCAACCATGAAAGCTACATCTCGAACCTTACGGTCTGCATAACTCTTCATCCTAGACTGAGCTGAACGAAGCCTCTCCTGAATGATCTTGACCTTATCTAAGGCCTCCTGAACTAAATCTGTACCCAATAACCGAGCTTATCCCGGCTCAAACCACCCAACCGGAGACCGACATCGCCTACCATACAACGCCTCATATGGAGCCATCTGAATGCTGGACTGGTAGCTGTTGTTGTAGGTGAACTCTGCTAAAGGCAAAAACTGATCCCACGAACCTCCAAAATCAATGACACAGGCTCGGAGCATATCCTCCAATATCTGAATAGTCCTCTCGGACTGGCCGTCCGTCTGAGGGTGGAATGCTGTGCTCAACTGAACCTGGGTGCCCAACTTCTGTTGAACTGCTCTCCAGAAGCGCGAGGTAAACTGCGTACCCCGATCCGAAATGATAGATGTCGGCACCCCATGAAGGCGAACAATCTCTCGGATGTAGATCTCAGCTAACCTTTCTGATGAATAAGTGGCTGCAATAGGAATAAAATGCGCTGACTTGGTCAGCCTATCAACAATGACCCAAATAGCATCAAACTTCTTCCGAGTCATCGAGAGTCCAGTAACGAAATCCATGGTAATCCTCTCCCACTTCCACTCGGGGAGCTCAATCCTCTGAAATAAACCACCAGGCCTCTGATGCTCATACTTAACCTGCTGACAGTTCAAACATCGAGCCATATATGCAACAATATCCTTCTTCATCCTACGCCACCAATAAAGCTGTCGCAAGTCCTGATACATCTTCACGGCGCCCCGGTAAATAGAATACCGAGAACTATGGGCCTCCGCTAAGATCAACTCTCGAATCCCATCGACATTGGGCACACAAACTCGCCCCTGCAATCTCAAAGCACCATCATCATCTAAGGTCACCTTCGTGGCACCTCCACGCTGCACCGTGTCTCTCAGGACACACAAATGGGGATCATCAAACTGTCGATCACGGATACGCTCCAATAATGAAGAACGAGCGACCGTACAAGCTAACACTCTGCTAGGCTCAGAAATGTCCAACCTCACAAATCGATTGGCCAGGGCCTGAATATCCAAAGCAAGCGGTCTTTGGCTGACCGGAACATAAGCAAGACTACCCATGCTGGGGGACTTCCTACTCAATGCATCGGCCACCACATTGGCTCTCCCCGGGTGGTACAAAATAGTAACATCATAATCCTTCAGTAGCTCCAACCACCTCCTCTGCCTCAAGTTCAACTCCTTCTGCTTGAACAAGTACTGCAGATTCTTGTGATCAGTGTACACCTCACACGTCACGCCATATAGG
The DNA here is from genome assembly GCF_001879085.1 of Nicotiana attenuata. Classification (NCBI taxonomy): domain Eukaryota; kingdom Viridiplantae; phylum Streptophyta; class Magnoliopsida; order Solanales; family Solanaceae; genus Nicotiana; species Nicotiana attenuata. The sequence goes on along the minus strand of NW_017693670.1, from coordinate 2,420 downwards.
TAATGCCTCCAAATCTTCAAAGCATGAACAATGGCTGCCAACTCTAGATCATGAACCGGATAATTCTTCTCGTGGATCTTCAACTACCTTGAAGCATAAGCAATGACTCTGCCATCCTGCATCAATACCGCACCAAGCCCAATACGGGAAGCATCACAATAAACTGTATAAGGCCCTGAGCCTGAGGGCAAAACCAATATCGGTGCCGTAGTCAGAGCTGTCTTGAGCTTCTGAAAGCTCGCCTCACACTCATTTGACCATCTGAACTGGGCACCCTTCTGGGTCAATCTGGTCATCGGGGTTGCTATGGATAAAAATCCCTCTATGAACCGGCAGTAATAACCTGCTAACCCCAAGAAACTCTGAATCTCAGTAGCTGATGCTGGTCGAGGCCAGTTCTTGACTGCCTCAATCTTCTTCGGGTCCACCTGAATACCCCCTGCTGATACGACATGACCCAGAAATGCAACCGAACTCAACCAGAACTCGCACTTCGAGAACTTAGCGTATAACTGACTATCCTTCAGAGTCTGAAGAACCACTCTGAGGTGTTGCTCGTGCTCCTCCTGACTGCGGGAGTACACCAGAATATCATCAATAAAGACTATCACGAACAGGTCCAAGTAAGGTCTGAACACTCGGTTCATCAACTCCATAAATGCGGCTAGGGCATTGGTCAACCCAAATGACATGACCAAAAAATTATAATGCCCATACCGAGTGCGGAAAGCTGTCTTAGGGACATCAGACACCCTAATCCTCAGCTGATGGTAGCCAGATCTCAAGTCTACCTTTGAAAACACCTTCGCACCCTGAAGCTGGTCAAACAAATCATCAATCCTCGGCAGTGGATACTTGTTCTTTATCGTCACCTTGTTCAATTGCCGGTAATCAATGCACATCCTCATCGATCCATCCTTTTTCTTCACAAATAACACCGGCGCACCCCAAGGAGAAACACTAGGCCTGATGAAACCCTTCTCTAGCAAATCTTGCAACTGGTCCTTTAACTCCTTCAACTCTGGCGGGGCCATGCGATACGGCGGAATAGAAATGGGCTGCGTGCCTGGGGCCAGATCAATACAGAAATCAATATCCCTGTCGGGTGGCATACCCGGCAGGTCTGAAGGGAAAACCTCGGGGAACTCCCGAACAATAGGAACAGAGTCAATAGAAGGAACCTCCGTGCTGGAATCGCGAACATACGCCAGATAAGCTAAACACCCCTTCTCGACCATGCGTCGAGCCTTCACATATGAAATAACACTGCGGGTGGCATGACCTGGGGTCCCCCTCCACTCCAATCGGGGCAACTCTGGCAAAGCCAAGGTTACGGTCTTGGCGTGACAATCCAATATAGCATGATACGGGGACAACCAATCCATCCCTAATATAACGTCGAAATCTACCATGTCTAAAAGCAATAAATCAACACGGGTCTCAAGACCCTCAAACACTACCACACAGGAATGATGAACTCGGTCGACCACTATAGAACCACCCACCGGTATAGATACATAAACAGGGATACCCAAAGCATCACTAGGCATAGCCAGGTAGGGTGTAAAATAAGACGACACATAGGAATACGTAGACCCAGGGTCAAATAGCACTGAGGCATCCCTATCAAAGACCAGAATAGTACCTGTAATAACAGCATCTGAAGACTCAGCCTCTGGCCTGGCTGGCAAAGCATAACACCGGGGCTGGGCCCTACCTCCCTGAACCATGTCTCTGGAACGATCTGCTACTGGCTGACCCCTACCTCTGCCGGTCTGAGCTCCACCTCTACGGTCTCTACCTCCACCTCTATGATCCCTACCCCCGCCTCTAGCTGGCTGGGCAAGCTGTGTATCACCTGGTGCCTGAATCATGGGGTGAGGACCCCGCTGCTGAGAGCTACCCGAGGCTCGAGGGCAAAATCTGACAATGTGACTCGGGTCACCACAACCATAACAAGCCCTCGGCTGCTGAGACTGTTGGCCCTGTCGACCTGAATGTCCTCCCCGGAAACTCTGAAGTGGCGGTGCACTGATGGGCTGCTGATCAGAATAATGCTGCTGAGAACCACCACCGCCTGAAGTACCATGAGAAACCTGGAGTGCTGACTGAAAGGGTCTCGGTGAATGGCCTCTACCATAAGAATCCCTACCTCCAGACGATGTACCACTGAACCTACCAGAATGGCGAGGCCTCTTATCCGACACCTGACCACCTCCTTGTGCAAGAGCCATCTCCACTCTACGGGCCGCATTGGCCGCCTCCTGAAAAGAAATCTCACTACCAGCTCCCATAGCCATCTGGAGACGGATCGGATGAATCAATCCATCAATAAACCTCTGCACCCTCTCTCGCTCTGTGGGGAGTATAAAAATAGTATGGCGTGCCAAATCAATGAACCGAGTCTCATACTGCGTGAC
>NW_017693669.1:0-4505 GCF_001879085.1 Nicotiana attenuata | reverse complement strand
TTCCAAACTACGCGAACGCGTGACACCAGACGCGAACGCGAAGGGCAATTACCCCTGACCCACAAATCCTTATACGCGAACGCGGGGGACCTTATGCGAACGCGAAGGCCAAACTCAGGCCAACCCAATTTCCTTCTACGCGATCGCGAGGGACCTCACGCGATCGCGAAGGCTAATTCTTCTGCAAAAGTTGATGATCAATTTCTGCAACATTTCAACATGGAAAATGGTCCGATTGACCACCCGAAATTCACCCGAGACCCCCGGGACCTTAACCAAAAGCACCAACACATCCTAAAACCCCATTCAAACTTGTTCCAATCATCAAAACACCTCAAACAACACCAAATCCATCAATTCACATCGAATTCAAGCCTAAGTTTTTTAAAAACTTCCGAAATACGCTTTCGATCAAAAACCCAACCAAACCACGTCCGAATGACCTGAAATTTTGCACACACATTACAAACGACACGGCGAAGCTACAACAACTCTTGGAATTCCATTCCGACCCTCGGATCAAAATCTCACATACCACCCGAAAATTGCCAAAATATCAACTTCGCCAATTCAAGCCTAATTCTACTTCGGACCTCCAAAACCAATTTCGATCACGCTCCTAAGTCACAAATCACCTCCCAAAGCTAACCGAACCATCGGAACTTACATCCGAGCCCGCTAACACATAAGTCAATATCTGGTTGACTTTTCCAACTTAAACCTTCTTAAAAGAGACTAAGTGTCTCATTTCTTACCAAATCCACTCCAAACGCAAACTAATCAACTTGATCACATAAAACACGGATAACGAAGCATAAAGAAGCAGAAATGGGGGGAAGCGGAGCGGTAACTCATGAGACGACTGGCCTGGTCGTCATATCCTCCCCAACTTAAACAAACGTTCGTCCTCGAACGTGCCCAGAGTCGTTCCAAAAGCCAACCAATCGCTGAATAACCTTACCATGCATATACCCGGGGGTGATCCCACGTCACCCTATCTCATAATGGTCCGATAACACATTGTAACTGAAATTTCACATCCCAATCTAGACCATAAACCTTAGAACCATATTTCCATTTTCGAAATCATACACAAGATCAGAACCTCACATCTATATTCAGAATAAGCATGAACCAGCTGTAATAACCCTTACCTGCAACCTCAGGTGTAATTACCTGATATACACATAACTCAAACACTCGTAGCGATATCCTCTGTTCACAACAGCTGCACACAATGCCCGAATACTGGTAGAAAACCTCTTATTAACTAAAGTTTCGTTCCAACACTTTTACATGTACTGCAACTAATAACTAAAACACGCAGTAAGCCATTGCCATTTCTCAGATCAACCATTCATGAAGCCACTTCCCTTTTGGCTAATACCACAACAGATTCTCGAGCCGAACCTTGATATTATCCTTTCAACAAGCTGAAATCAAATCCGTTCGTTTTCATTAATGATCCCAACGATCACCTCGAATACAACACACCACCCTGGTGACGTGACATATCAATACAGGCCTAAGCCACAACTTGCATAATACGCGCACCAATAAGCAACGGTCCGAACATACTCAAATCATGAAAATGACTCAAATAAAAGAGATGTACCTCAAGCTCACCCGTACCACCACAACACAAGGCTGAGAACCCGTCTCACATCATAGAAAAGAACACACGAATCTAACCCGCAAGGTCATATCTCCACATAGCTTCGCTGCCAATGCGCGATCCTATCCAAACACTGTTCCACATGAAACACCTCAAGTACTATGCTCAAAATTGACAACCACGCACAATTTGATGTCTGGAACCAAAGCAAATTATTACACCCTCGGTGAAACAAGTAACATACACCACGCAAACCCGATAGGACATAGCCGATACGCCATTCACCGAGCAAGGCCCAATTACTCTTCCCACTCGACTTCCACTATGAACCCCAATAGAACCGCACCATATGTGCCCATAACCAACAAATCATGACGTCTTGCAACACAGAAAGGCAACTCATAGATCTCTCCAGATTACTGATAGCTCAACAACGGTCGAATCAATACCTCCCTCTACAATGCCATTCGGAGCCAACCAAACCGACTCAAGATAGAACACTCACCCACATTGGCCTGCCAACGAACTCCCTAACAAGGAAACCTGAAACTGCTCCTTCCACCTCTATAACTCTGTCGGTGCCATACGATATGGTGCAAGGCACCAAATAAATACCGAAATCAATAACCTTGCCCGGCGACATGCCCGGCCACAAGAAACACATCCGAAAAGTCCCTCACCACCAGACTAAATCAATATGAGGAGCCTCAGCACTCATCACAAGAGCCCAAATAAGAAAGACAAATCCTTCCCAGCCGTCCGCTGGGTCTTCGAAATATAAAAATCCCCAATAGGACATAATCCGAAATCTAACATACTAGGTGACCAAAGATCCGCTCGGGTCTCCAATCCTCGATAGTCACCATACCGCGCTGATACACACGATCCGCAACCACAACATAGCCTGAACATGAGAACTCCCAGTCTCCAACTCCATATAGCACACGAATCATCATACCTGATCCAAATTTCACCGTCCGAACACATGCCACACCTTTAATACCCAATCATTTCACGAGAGGTACTCTAAAATTCTTCTATGCTACCAAGCAGACTCGAATATCAGCAGTCGATCTAGCCAGAGGGTGCCGCAATACTATCGAAGTGCCATCAACTTAATCACATTGCCCTTTTACTGAAACATATACTCTCGTCAAATCACTTCCAACTAGCAGTACCATTTCCTTAATCATCTGAGGCCACCCGCTGCTTAAGAGTTTCATGAACTTCCTTTCAGACTGTATTGTAACCTTACACACGCAAATCTCAATCCTCCACGACATACCGCATATACCATACCATCCGAGGACAACATGAAAACTTCATCTCCCTTCCGAGCCACAGACATCTACGCACTCAACTAGCCAAGAACTTTCCATTGGTCCCACCTAGAAGAAAATTACTTTACATCCCATGCTCCGCATGCCCATAAAAAGTATACATCTCCAAACCGCGATAAAACCATCAAGAACTCTCTGAGTTCCCCTTGCACAATCTGACCTGCCAGGACTGAATCCTTCTATCTCGACCAAGATAAGCAAGCCGTCAAAACCTACGAGCATTGCCGCAAGATGCCTGTAAGAACTCATTACCTCGAACACACCCAAGAACAAATCATATCCTTACCATACCGGTCCGGTCTACTACCACATTACCCCATCTATCTAAATTTCCTTCTGATTCATCCTCAACTTGATATTTCCTTTTTGTTGTAGCACCACAATCCTCAACTCAGACTTACCACACGGAACCAAGCATAAAACCACACCGTCTAAGGCTCATAGTCGCTGAATACTTTCTTAAACATTCCCAGAAAACACCACATCCCAGAATGTTTTACTCTGAAGAACTTCCTGCGAATCTAAATCTGTTACCTTTACTTTCCTGATACTGATACATAGAATCCCATAACTAACATAGAAATACCACAAGTCTTGACCTCTTCCAATATAAACTCAGCTTCTAACCACGTATACAACTTTAAGATACCTGATTGTTACATGTAGAATCTTGAACACATTAGAACCATTCTCGAGAGTCATTTACGCTATTTGCACTACAATTAGCCTGATCAAATGAACAGGACCACCCGTGCCTCATTAGCACTTTGACACCGCAGGGTATGACCTCATCCCAATACAAACAAGCATCTTCCTGCTCTATGCACCGAGCATTCTTTACCAACAAAAACTTAAGACATCCTGTGATTCTCACACACCTACAAAGCACCATATAACCTTGTCAAAATTTTCCTTCACTCGAGCCATCCTAGACTTCAATCTCCGAGAGCCATCACTGACTCGCCAACATGCCTCAAACGGGAACCAACATAGCACCTAATCGTGCAATCAACTTAATCAATAACAAACTCCCCCACTTGGCTCGAAGCCATAGATCAAAACACACCCAATAACTCATAACGCATATACTCTATTGCTGCCATAATATCATACTGAGATTAAACTCAATCCTTCATAAGCTCGTGAAACACAGACCATCTGGTACTTTAAATCTTCTGCAAATCTCGCATTCATCCTCGCAACAGACAAGCTCGCTCTCTAGGCGACCCAATTTAAATTTCAACACATATTCTTCACTTGCAAATGAGATCTTCTAATAGGCAACATAAGGATCACACAACCTTAGAACACTCCGCAGGAGATAACCCACCTGCTTTGCCTCCAACTAACATTTCTGTATAACTCCCACCGTCACAAGCATTACGCAGTCACTTGATCTTCCTGAGTCTGGACTCATACCACAACATGAAATTTACTTCTCTCCCAACCAGGAACATGGAAAGATTCTTCACACGCCCATAACTCGGGCTATAAATCGAACCAGGATTGACTTCAAGCATCCAATAGTTCTTCCATCATTCAGCGACCCT
>NW_017693668.1:0-4505 GCF_001879085.1 Nicotiana attenuata | reverse complement strand
TATATATATATATATATATATATATATATATATATATATATATATATATATATATATATATAAACATACCTCGCCTTGTCACTCCGTATGTGCAATATATCAATAGTAGCAATAGCACGACATAAACCTCGTGCAACCCTATAACAATAGTCGCACGACAGAAACCTCGTGCATCACAATATCAAAAACCGCACGGCAGAAACCTCGTGCACCACCACAACAAGTACAACAACAGCAATGACAATATATACAAGAACACAACAAGTAAATCAACTCAAGAACTTTCGATCACAAGGAGACGGTAAAACTAGCTCACAAGGAATAACCACAATAGAGAATACTAAGCGTGATAAGAACAACTCAACAAGGGAGAAAATAATATGAAGCAACGATCCCACAATATGTAATTCAACAACAAGGAAGCTAACACGAATCAAATAATTTCAAATAAGGAAATGTCCATTAAATATAGATTATCTAAACTTCTTTTAAGGTTGGGCAATTTATGAAGAATATACAATAATTTCCATTAAGGATGAGCAACGGGAAGATAATCATCACCTCAATCAAGACAACAATTACAGGGGAGATAATAATGATTTCCAATAAAGACGAGCAGTTATGAAAGATAGCATGACAATAGAAGAGGTTAAAAAATCTTTAGTTAAGCAAAATAAGAGTCAATTAGGCAATAAGAATGAATCATGAGCAATTAATTCCAATTAGATCATGTAGAGGTAAAACTAGTAAGTGGAAAACTCAAGCATATCAAGTACACATTCATACACAGTGAATATAAGGACCTAGGAACCCTAAAAGGCCAATTTTTCCACAAATAAGTCCGAGCACGCACTCATCACCTCGCGTACACGAACTACAATCAACACAGCAGACTCAAATCCTAAGGGGGAAGTCCCCTACACAAGGTTAGGCAAGATACTTACCTCGAACCGGCTCAAAATCAACCCGAAACCACGTTCTTGCCACGAGTACTCAACTCCAAATGGCCCAAATCTATTCAATTCAATTACATAATGTAAATAACACTTCAAGTAACTGATTCTACAAACAAATTCTAAGATAATACGCGAATTTAGGTAAAATGACCAAAATGCCTGTTGGTCCCACACCTCGGAATCGGGTAAAATTCACATTTTCAGAACCCTCGTACTCTCAGGAGTCTATATATATCAAGAACACTGAAATCGGAGTTCAATTGACCCCTCAAATACCCATTTTAAGGTCTCTTAATCTCAAGCCCTAATTACCCATTTTGCACTGATTTTTCCCTAATTGTTCACCACTAATTAGACCTTTAATCACATACAAACGAGTTATGAAGTCAAGAATATTACCTCCAAGTGATTCCCCTTTGGTTTCCTCAAAAATCTCCCTCAAAAGCTTCAATCCCGTTCAAAAATGGTGGAAAAATGAAGAAGGGTCGCGGATGGGCTATTTAAATACTGCCCAGGTATTTATACATCGCGATCGCGGGAGAAGAGATGCGATCGCATAGAAGAAATAGTTGCTGGCCCAAAGTGTGCTACGCGATCGCGAAAGGACTGATGCGATCGCGTAGAAAGAAAATGGCTACTGTCCAAATTTTGTGCTACGCGATCGCGAACAAAACAATGCGATCGCAAAGAAGGAAAAATGTTGAGGCCTAGAGCTACACTATGCGATCGCGAAGCTATCTGTGCACGCAATGAAGGAAAATATGGCAGCTTGACATTGTACTATGCGATCGCGGCTATGCCTATGCGATCGCATAGAAAGAAACACCAGATAGCAGAACATCAGTTCAAACATAGGGAAAAATGACCCGTGGCCCACCCAGAACACACCCGAGGCCCCCGGGACCTCAACCAAACATGCCAACCAATCCTAAAACATCATTCAAACTTGTTCCAACCTTCGGGACGCTCAAAACAACATTAAAACACCAATTTTTCATCGGATTCAAGCCTAAGAATTCCAAAAACTCTCAAACTACGCTTTCGATCAAAAAGTCTATCGAACCTCGTTCGAATAACCTGAAATTTTACACACACGTCACATTCAACACTACGGAGCTACTCCAACTTCCGGAATCCCATTCCGACCCCGATATAAAAATCTCACTATCGAACCGGAAACTTCAAAAATTCAACTTTCGGCATTTCAAGCCTAAATTAGCTACGGACCTCCAAAACACAATCCAAACGCACGCCTAAGTCCGAAATCACTATACGAAGCTGTTGAGATCACCCAAATCCCATTCCGGGGCCATTTACTCAAAAGTCCAACTCCGGTCAAATTCTCATAGTTCAAACTTCCAAAACTAGATTCCTTCTTCCAATTTGACTCTAAATCATCCGTTAACTGAATTCAACCATGAACGCAAGTCGATACTCATATTATGAAGATGTTCCAGACCTTACGCTGCCGAATAGAGCTTAATTTCTCAAAACGACCGGCCGGGTCGTTACATCCTCCCCCTCTTAAAACCAACATTCGTCCTCGAACGTGCCAAGATTCGCCTCAAAGTCCTCAAGTCACTAAATGCACACTTCCAACATACACCCGCGGGTGATCCCACATCACCCCAATCCACATAAACCTGATGACATCATCTCAACTGAAATTAGCCCTTCTAACAATACCAATAAGCCTTAGGGCCAAAATTCTCACCTCCCATCCATTTCCAAGGGCCCAATGCTAAATCCATACTCGTATCAGTCTCAACCAGTTACTTCAATTCATGACGACACTCATATAGTACAACCTCTCAACATGACACATCACACCTAAGCCCACATGAACATTTTTTATCACAATATCCGCCCGAAATCACATCCGACTCCGGCCATAAGCCTCATATTCAATAGGAACCCGTTTCAAACCTCCATAATATTGACGATGATACAAGAACCAAGAAATCCACATAACTAAACACCCGAATCACCTAATCACAGCTAATACCAACGGGTACACACCCCACAAGCTAAAACTCAAGAAGCACAAATGATTGAATATGGAAAGGGAAACACAGAAGGGGACTATCAAACAAGCCCGACTAGTACAAATCTTTCTATCAATACTAATCTACAAAACAATCTAACAAGAAAGAATTAAAGCATATAAAAGATTCACAAGGATCTCACACTGATATAACTCTCTCCGCTGTACACAGCCCGGTCTCAACACAACAATTCACATGATACCACGAGGGTCCCGCCCTCAACTATGAATCACAAGTAGGGTACATATCAAACCAGCTGGAAACTCTCACTAGATCAATTCCGTCAATAAAATTACAACACGTACTGGCCCCCACACCGGTGGAGCATAAACATCACGGCCCATAGCCAAAATACTCACAGATCCCATCAAGCCTACCGAAAAGGACAACAGGAATTACTACTAGTCTCATAACTCTCGAAGATGACTAGAAGCAGACGATAGACATGGCTAACACTCGTAGAACCTCCCAACAGGGTAATCACATAAACAGAGTGCTAATCATGAAACGTACCCATAAGTGGAGGCAACAAATAGGGAAGCTCACCTCGATAAGCAGAACTGTAATGAACTACGGATGGTGCTCCTCTATAACAAATCAAAATCATACCTGAATGACATTCAACTGGCGTAGTGGCCTTTAGCCTACTATATGAAACACATCAACGAGCCAGGACTCCCCTTCTTCGCGCCCTCTACTCGCCTGAATACCTCGCTGTGACACATCGGCCTGAAGTCTAGGACAATCTCCCACCATATGGCTAGTATCTCCACACTCAAAGCACCCTCTCCAATGACGAGGCTATGGGAACTGTGCGGTACGGGTACCCCGAGACCCATGAACACCTGAGTCACCATGCAAAGCGCCTGAAGCGCGAAATGAACTGGCTGACCCACAAAACCTCTACCATGTCGCACCCTGCCTCCAAAATAAGGACCAGCAGATCTCCCCGGTCTACGAGGCCTTCTTGCCTCCTCAAACTCTCTCTCCTAATCTCGTCTGCCCTCTCTCTCATGGCCCCGCCTGTCCTCTCTCTCCCTAGCATGCATACCCTCTATCCTCCTAGCAATGCTCACCACCTGCTGATAAGAAATATCCATCTCCAACTCACGAGCCATGCTAGACCTGATGCTGGGAATAAGCCCCTCAATAAACCGGTGAACCCTCTTGCGAATAGTAGAAACCAAAGCTGGGGCATGTCTAGCCAAGCTGGTGTAACGGACATCATACTCCGAGACAGTCATAGTACCCTGGCGCAAATGCTCAAACTCTGCGCATCATGCATCCCTGAGGCTCTGTGGGACAAAATCTCTCAGGAACATATCTGAAAACTAGGTCTAAGTCAGTGAAGCTGCCTCATCCGGACTGTCTAACTCATAGGTGCGCCACTACTCATAGGCGGCTCCTCGAAGCTGGAAGCCAGTGAAAGAAACCCCACTCGATCCTGATATACCTATAGTGCGGAGGATACGGTGACACTCCTCCAAAAATCCCAAGGCATCAT
>NW_017693667.1:0-4505 GCF_001879085.1 Nicotiana attenuata | reverse complement strand
AAGACTAAGCGATACACTCTAGGGTCTATTGTGTTAAGGTGTGTCAACGCTATGGGTTCTCTTTTGAATTTTCTAGCTCGTAGCCCTTTAACCCAATCTACAGATAAAAAGAAAACAAAATAAAAACTACCTACACCCGGTTCAAGTTAAACCCTTGGAAAAGAACCGTGGTATAAAGAAAAACCAAGGGGGAGTTGCTACACTACCTAAAAAAAAATCTCTTTTTTTTTGTCGACTTAGTCCCTCAAGAACCCCGTCGAAAAGGATCTGTCGTCGGGACGAGCCATTTATCTATTTTAACTAATGATTCCTGCTTAATGCTAAACTAGCAAAATCAAACTAAGCAAAACAAAAACAACATTCAAATGATACATCTACAAACATACAACGAAGTACCCCCCCACCCCACACTTAAAAATGAAGACATGTCCCCATGGCTTAAAATATAAAAAAGGGACTTCCCTGAGGGGTCACTCCTAGTCGGAGACGGTGTCTGGGTTGACGTGGCACGCCCGCCCCAACGCTCTCAACCAGCCCATGATTTTCTTTTCCGACTTCTTTTGTCGGTCATCCATCGCATCTACCCGAGCGCGCAAACCCGCCATCTTCTGCTCCAAAGCAGTAAGACGGGACACCCGGACGGCTCCTGAAGATGTTGAAGTCCCAGATGGACCTGCAACTGGCACATTTTGCTCTTGAGCTTGTGGTGTAACTTCCTCATTTTCTTCAGCAGCCTCCTCATCATCAGCCTCATCAGAACTACTCCTCTCCGCCACTACTTCCGGCTCCTTACCCGTTGTCACCCTATCAGCACGGAACCTGCCCTCCTTTCTTACCAATCCATCCACAATGAGGTTTTCAGGCACCTGAGCAGCCCTGCACAATTGAGTCACTAAGGAAGGGAAAAAGAACCCATACCTTTTAATTTGGCTGTGGACGAATAACTCATCATGTATCACCTGGGCCACATCGAAGTCATATCCATTGACAAAACACCAGATCAAGGCCTTACGGGGCCCATTCACCTCTGTCGTATTGTGCGACGGGATCAAGCGGTTGTTGATTAGGTGCAACCAGCACTTCCCTTCAAAGGTGAGTGCGGAGGAGTGGAATTTATCCCCATAGTCCATCCAGTTCACTGCTTTCCCGGGCACACAGATTGTCTCAAAAAATCGTGCCCATTTTTCGTCGTTCATTGAGTGGCGCCCGTACTCATGGAAGTAATCACCAGCATCCGGAGGAGGAGACAGTTGGTAGGTCGCCCGTATTGCCTCAACAGAAGCACTCACTGCCCTTCGGCGCACCGTGACTACCCCATTTACATGTTCCGGGACATTTGCATAAAATTCACGCACAAGCGTAGCATTACCCTCACCGGGCTCATTCATGAAAGTTTGTAGCCCCCGCCTTAATAGCTCATCGTACATATGCGGGCAGTGGTGCTAGAGTTGTGCAATGTGAATACCCCTTTCCGGAATTGGCTTTTTGCGAGACTTTTCCGCAAAGCGGTCTTGTGCCTTTGCCGAGATAAATTTTGTCGCATCGAAGTTGCGTGCCTGTGCACCCCTCTTGACCTAGACGGACCAGCCTGACTGCTCGAGGAGGCCCCTGTGGCGCATCGTTTCCTAGATGGAGTCATGATATCTGCAAAACAGGACATATTTGCTCAGCCCAATCAAAAATTTGTGACACAATGCGGTTACTCAGACTTCGCACGCATATGCCATCACAAACTACACAATCATGTTCAATGGGGCCTTTCCACAAACACCTTGTGGGCATTAGACCTTCACAACTCCTTTTAACTTGTTAGAACAATAATCTACCACATAATTTCACTTAACAACACCACAACGTCACTTACCACCCCACACTTATCACTTACCAACACTACAACATGTATCACTAATATCTCTACACAAACCCAAAGAACATCTACAACAATGGCATACAAATATACAAAAATCTGAAAAATAAGAAAAGGATAAAAAAAAAGATGAAAAGAACCTAAGGACCATACCTGTGGTGGGAGATGAGTGCGAGTAGAGAAATTAGTTGGAGAAGAAGAGGGGAAGCTTGGGGATGGGGAACTCGTGAGATTGGAAGGGGAATTTGGGAGGAATGTAGATGAAGGGTTTGTTGTGTTTGTTTGGGGGGTTATGTGCGGTAGGTGAGTAATAAGAAAGGGGGGGGGGAATTAGATTAAAGTATATACAAAGGAAAAAAAAAAAAAGAAAAACTCAACTAATAATAAAAAATAACGGGCGACAATTTGATGGGACTAGCGCGCCCAGATGCACGGGCGCGCTAGTTTTAGCGCAGCCAACTATAGAATCTGGAAAAGTTAGCGCGCCCAAATGCGCGTCCACATGCGCGGTCGCGCTAGTAGCGCGCTCAAAAACAGAAGTGGAACAATTTAGCGCGCCCAGATGCGCGTCCAGTAGCGCGGGCGCGCACCTGGGGAATTTTTTTCTTCAACTTTTCACCTGTTCTCACCTCGTTCGATGGCCTTAGCACTTGCCCATTATCACCTGCATTGGTTAGCACTTCCTAAAACACAAAATCAACAACTAATAATATCGTTGGTTTGCCTCCCAACCAGCGGCTTATTTAACGTCGTGGCACGACGGTTACAACAATTCAATGGGTTGCCTCCCATCTAGCGCCTGATTTAACGTCGCGACACGACTCAACACGTTCTCAAGCATCCGTCAAGTCCACCGAGGTCTTGTGACGTGCAAAGTCACCACCCCAGTAATGTTTTATCCTTTGACCATTCACCAAGAAAGTACCAGTTGAACTCATATCCCGCAATTATACAGCTCCATGAGGCTTCACACTTACCACAACAAAAGGGCCTGTCCAACGAGATTTAAGCTTTCCGGGAAAAAGCTTCAACCTCGAATTGAACAATAGAACTTCTTGCCCTGGCTCGAACTCACGATGTTGAATGTGCTTGTCATGCCACTTCTTAGTCTTTTCTTTATACAATTTGGCATCTCATATGCATGCAATCTAAACTCATCCAACTCGTTGAGTTGCAGCAACCTCTTCTCTCCAGCTAGGTCCCCATCCATATTCAGCTTTTTAATTGCCCAATAGGCCTTGTGTTCAAGTTCGACGGGCAAGTGACACGCCTTCCCATAAACCAATTATACGGAGAAGCACCTATGGCAGTTTTGTACGCAGTTCGATATGCCCACAATGCGTCGTCTAATTTCCCGGCCCAGTCTTTTCTATTTGCACTCACTGTTTTCTCAAGAATCTGCTTTACCTCTCTGTTTGACACCTCCACTTGACCACTCGTCTGGGGGTGACAGGTAGTGGACACCTTGTGCTTGATTCCATACTTTGCAAGGACATTATTCAGCAATTTGTTGCAGAAATGCGTTCCTCCATCGCTAATCAATACTCTTGGAGTTCCAAAGCGTGTAAAGATGTGCTTCTTGACAAAGCTCTCCACCACCTTTGCATCATTAGTGAGAAGAGCAATGGCCTCCACCCACTTGGAAACATAGTCAACTGCCACCAAGATGTACCTATGACCATTAGACGGTCCCATGAAATCTATTCCCCACACATCAAAGAGCTCTACTACCAGAATGTTTTGCAGCGGCATCTCGTGCCTCTTTGTGATCGTTCCGGTTCTTTGGCACCTGTCACACATTTTAACAAAGGCGTGTGCATCCCTAAACAATTTTGGCCAATAGAAACCTGATTGTAACACTTTCTGGGCGGTCCGGTCTCCCCCGTGATGACCTCCGTATGGTGAGGCGTGACAGCTATGAAGTATGGCACTCATTTCCTCCCCAGGAACACATCTCCGCACCAACTGATCTGCACAGAGCCTGTATAAGAATGGCTCATCCCACACGTAAAGCCTCACATCATGCAGGAACCTTCGTCTATTATCTGGTGTCAACTCTGGTGGTGTCACCCCACTTGCAATAAAATTCACATAGTCTGCATACCACGGGGCTGTGCTTGAGGCAATCACCAATAACTGCTCATCAGGGAATGTTTCTTTGAGTACACCCCCTTCAGCTACATGATTCCGATTCTCTAATCTGGACAAGTGATCAGCCACTTGATTCTCTATTCCTTTGCGATCTCGGATCTCTAAATCAAACTCTTGCAAGAGTAGGACCCACCGAATCAGTCTCGTCTTGGCGTCCTTCTTCTCAAACAGGTATCTGATAGCTGAATGATCTGTGTAGACGATGACTTTGGTCCCCACAAGATATGACCTGAACTTGTCAAACGCCCACACCACTGCAAGCAACTCTTTTTCAGTGACTGTGTAGTTCATCTGAGCTGGATTCAGAGTTTTGCTCACATAGTAGATGGAGTGGAAGATTTTATTTCTCCTTTGCCCCAAGACAGCTCCAACAACCAAGTCGCTCGCATCGCACATCAATTCAAATGGCTTCTCCCAATCCGGAGCAATTATGATTGGTGCAGTCACCAACCTTCCCTTCAGCTCCTTAAATGCCTTCAGACAGGCA
>NW_017693666.1:0-4505 GCF_001879085.1 Nicotiana attenuata | reverse complement strand
GCCTTGAGAGCTTCATTCTCCTGGGCCAATTTCTTTTTATCACCTTCATCAGCTGCGTCTTGCAAGGTGTTTTCAAACCGGAGCTCCTGAACCTGTTTTTCCAATGCTCCAATTCGGGCCCTGTACTCCTTTTCTTTGGCTAACCAATCCTATTGCACCTGGACCTCGTTAGTGAATTGTTGTACATGTGGCCTTTTGGCGGGTCTCTCAGGAATTTGAAATCTCTTACCAAACCAGACCAAGTATTTGGGATCTACCTCACCTCTGGCTCGGTCCTGTACTATAGTCTTGGGTTCAAGGTACCTGCACTCATTCCATATCTTTCGAATTCTGCCTTCAGGGAATGCAGCTTTCGGGCCTAACTCGATGACTTGCTCACTCAGGTCTTCATCGTTGTGCACTATCTGGAATCTTCCCAATTGTCACAAAACTCGGTAAGGAGCATAAGGCTGTATGCTTCGAATACCCATCAAAAGAATATAGGAGACCTCTGCTGATGTGTATACAGCTTCAGTAGTAGGAAGCCATCCATAAGCCCATTCAACTTTATCTGCGGTCAGGGATCTTAAGCATGACGACCGGGCCTCAGTACCCTCAGGGAACTCAATACCTGTCACTCGGGTCTCGAATTCTGCAATACAACTCAATCCAGTTAAACCGTAGTTCATATAGCCTGTGCGGTGACAGAGGTGTTCCTGTATCCACAATTGTAAGAGCAAATTGCAACCTTGAAAGAATTTCTCCCCTTCCCGACATTTGGTCAAATCTCGGTAAGTTTCTGCTACAATCAGGGGAGCCACTGTGCTAGTAGGTTTTTTCATGGCAACATCTAGCATCCCTACCAGGCCAAGGTCTATGTGACCATCTTTTCTTGGACAAATTACCACTCCCAAAAAGGCTACCATGAAGGCTAATCCCCGTCGGGCTTCCCATTTGTCTTTATTTCAAGCATGTGTCAATCCGGAGTTGGGTTCCTCTAAACCTTTTGGGTTACCATATCGGTGATATAAGAAATGCAATGTACAACACCCTTCCGCCAGATACGGGTCTTGAATATCCCGGCTAATGTTCAACAAATCCAAGAACCTATGAAGGGTCACCGGTCGTGGGGCCAATGGGTATCTACCTCGGAGGTTCCCGGTGAGACCGGCGTATCCGGCAATCTCTTCTAATGTAGGTGTGAGTTCAAAATCTAAAAACCGGAATACATTACCGGTCGGATCCCAAAATGGTATTAGTGCCTCAATGATATCCTTCCTTGGTTTGATGTTCAATAAATCTACGAGACCGCCCAAACTTTTGACCACGGTATCTCTGCTTCCTTTTCCCAAATCATGCCACCACATATGGAGTTTCAAAGGGATCTCGCTCAGGACTGAGAAAGTTTCGATGTTACTTGAATTCATCCTGCACATTTATTAGGGGACTTTAATAATTTATTTTGAAAATGGCTATTTGTGCAAAAATTTCTTTATTTAGGAAACGGGACCTGGATTTGCAAATACAACCTTTCAGCACTTCTGGGAGGAAGATTTTAAGGTTGTGCCCGCAAACCATGTAAAAAATGCCTCAGGGTGGCTGTTCTTGCAAAAACGACATTCCGGCATCCTTTTAGGGACATTCGGCTTATTTTAGACAAGAATGGCATCACCCGACTTATTTATGACAAAAATTAAAATTTGACAATTTTTGGCTATTTTCGCAAAAGGGAGGTTGGACCCGATGAGGGTTGCCTACGTATCTCACATCCGGTGAGAATCAAACCGGCGTAGTTCGATCAAAACAATCTCTTTTTCAAAAAATCCGGCAGCATTTCGGTACTATTTGGGCACTTGGTTTTTCACAACAAATGGTCACCCTCACTTAGTCCTGACTCTGCTTATTTTCATAATTCACTCATTTAGACAAGCCGGTCAACATGCAAAGCCGAGCAAATAAATGCGCAAGTAGCACGTAAGATGCATCAGGATGGTCAACTTATTTCAGGTCACCTGTCCTAGACGGACCCAACCCCTGTGTTGAGTCCCCTAAGTCAAATGCACATGATGCAAACAAGCGTCCTACTAGGGATCCGACATGAGGTTTTGTTCTTCTAGGTTTAACCCTAGGTTTATTGGTCTAGACCTGGCTTACCCGAGCGGACAACTCAAGCCGAGGGGGAGGCAGCGTACCGGGGATACAGAAGCTCCGCCGGCTTTGCAACTTATCCAAACCTTGTTATAAATGGGAAAAGACTCTAAACAGAAGAGAAGCTACACGAAGTGGACCCTTCTCCATGCTGTAGAAAACTCAGAAAGAGGAAGGGATTCGCGACAGTTTATATGCAATTCAACAAATATCAAAGCGGTAAAACAATTAACACATAGCATGGAACATGTAGAAAAATCAGATAAAGCCAAATATAACAATTTAACTGAGCTCGAATTCTTGAACCCTGAACCGAAATTCTGGGTTCTTGTCCCCAGCAGAGTCGCCAGAGCTGTCACACCTCCTTTTTCCTACACCCGCAAGGGTGTAAAGGAGTTTTTCCACTTAAAGGACAATCGGAACGGGATTTATTATTAAGATTTCAGAGTCGCCACTTGGGAGATTAATGGTGTCCCAAGTCACCGGTTGAATCCCGAACTGAGGAAATTATGACTCTGTTAACAGTCCGCGAACCAGTCACCGGTTGGGTCACATAAATGTGCACCCGTATTTAGGAATGTAAAATTATTTAAAGTGCGTGCCTAAAGAGACTATCGCGTTATTATCTTTGGGGAAGGCCATGAAATTCGCTAAACGGCCCATCCCGAAGTCTAGGTATTTTGTATCAGCATTTATCGAGGGCCCCGCAATTTATGTTTTTTGTTTAGCGAAGCTCATATCATTATTTAAAAGGCAAACCTAAAGCATCTATGATTCTCTATTTTATTTGTCTCTAATAATAAAGAAACAATCCTAATTAATTAATAAACTCGAGGCTAAATTCTCATTATTCGATCTCAAATCAATTGAACCCAACAAATTGGTAACTAAAAGATGAGGCATTTCAGCAATTGGTCTAAATCAGCCCAGATGCCTGTGATGAAAGGTCCAGGCCTGGGGCGTGCTGGTGCGGGTATTTCAGTTAAAAAAATGAATTGTGGTCGTTTGGGCTTTTGTGTTTGAGCCCAGAATCGAAGTTCGAATTGAAACCAGATTTAATACTAATCATGAAACAAAAATGAAGTAAACGAACCAGCATGCTGCCACCATTTCAAGTCAATTAGTTAACACCGTGATTCTGCTATTTTAGACACTCAGAACTGTTCAAGGAGACAATTACACAATCCTTTAATTCTAGAGGCAAGTAGTGCAAGGTTTAACAACAAATTCAGGATCCTATTTGGCGAGACTGTGATTTTGTCACTTGTGAATGAACGTACTACTACTACTAACTACTACTAGCGTGAACTATTCTATTAAACTAACAGGAAACCAAAAATTCATATGAATCTGATAAGTAGCAGTTTACACAGTCCATTTTGGTCCAATTATACAAAGTAAACACAAATCAAACGTAAAGCAAGTACACATCATCTATTAACTATTCTACTAAGACAGCTTGAACACATAAATTTCCGGAAGCAAATGGATGATATATTTTATTGCAGCATTTCAACTTCGAAGATGTACCAATACAAGGTTCAAAGGTGTACCTGGATGTTGAAAATATAAGAAGAATGAGAGGTCAGTAGCAGCAGGTGGATAAGCAGCAATGTTAAATAGCAACAACAAAGCAATTTTGGCACTGAAACCGCCTCATAAACCCAGCTATTAACCCAGTGATTAGCACAGCCAATGCACAGCCAATATAACAAGCTCGAACAGATCAGGTTCACTTTGAAACTGACTCAAAAACCTTCAAAACTCGACTATAGAATACCAGTAGGAATTGTACACTATTTTGGATCCTAATCGAGCTGGAGATCCGATGGAAATGCTGGAATTCAACTTAATTGAAGAAAACTCTAATGGAACAGTGTTTTTTATATAGAGCTTTTCTACTGTTTTTTTTTGTATTTTTGGTTTTTGAATTTTGAATCTCCAATTTCAGATCTGTTGAAATTGCAGAGACTATTTTTGGGGGGGATTTTGGGTTTTCAAACTTGTTCCTTAAGGCATTGGCATGCCCTTTTATAGGCAAAATGGGGCAGCCCTCAGATTTTCAGTTTTCTTTTTTTAGTCCCTCATTTATTTTCAGATAAGTCCTCTATTTATTGACCTGCTACTCAAGGAAACACCCTGAGTTTTCTGAAATATTCACTAAGGTCCTATTCTAGAAAGGTCTAAACTATTCTAGTGTGATCTACCATGCTCTACTCAATACCAAATACCTAAACTACCCTTTAATACTTCTAAAATTACTTAACCCAAACCCCTACCTATGATTATCTAGTTAACAATCTTCAACAAACCAAACACACAGCAGGGTGATCAATTGCTGATGAGTTAAACCATCTTAATCAAAGACTTGAAACCAA
>NW_017693665.1:0-4505 GCF_001879085.1 Nicotiana attenuata | reverse complement strand
TGAACTCATATTGTTTCACAAAATCTCGAGCCATATCTTCCCATGTACGTCATTTGCTAAAGTCTTGTCTGATGTACCAAGTCAGTGCTAATCCGGACAAACTTTGAATGAATAATCTCATTCGAATGGCCTCATTATGTCCAATACCAATCAATCTACTGCAGTAATCCTTTAAATGAGCAAAGGGATCTCCAATCCCATTAAAAGTGTTGAACTTTGGAAGCTTGTACCCTGGCGGAAGCTCAACATGTGGATGCAAACACAAATCTTCATATCTCAGACTTTGATAACTTCTTGATTGCAACTCTTTTTCAATGGCTTTCCTTAGATTGTGGAGCTCATTATCCAAATTATTGTGGCTACTTGACCGAATTTCTCTTTCCAGTCTTGCATATGGGCACAATGCAAATTGCTCTTGCGTGGTTTCCCCATAAGGAATTGGAGCCGTGGAAGGTTGGATTTTGGGTATCATCATGGCTTGATTAGGAGTATAGTTTAATGGTATTTGTGGAGAGATTGTATAAGTAGGAGTTGGGCAAGGAGATAGTGTTAAGAAAATGTTCTGCTTTGAGCTGGAATTAAAAGTAGTATTTGGAAGCAGGTCAAAAGTGTTTCCGAGATTAAAACTTTGCGTCATACCACATTCGCCTTGGTACCATTAGTATGTGCTTGCAAAAGTCCCTTACTAGTGCTGAATTCTTCAAATTGGTCTGTCATTATAGCCTCGTCCTTTTGCAGAGTCGCAGCCAAAACAATGTTCAATGTTGGGCAACCTTTAAAGAAAAAATAAAACTTTATAAACAAAAATAAAGTGTTAGCGGATTCATCATAATAAATACATAAAAATAATAGAGTATATGATTATATAGTTTTATCCATGCTATGGTTAAGTAGGAGCCTTAAACTAGAAACGATGACCGATGTTGCAAAATGGATGGACGAGAATGAATTGTTATCTAGAGGGCTCTAACGCTCGAGGCTCATTGTCATGGAAGCGAATAGATTTGAAATTTTGTGAAAGGTTGACTCATTTCGAACATCAAAACTTTAGCTCTAGCACACGTTTTGTCATTTCATGACTCTGGCATACTATATTGCCCCAGTCTTTAGGAAGTCTCTGATGATTACTCGATGACATGATTTCATGTTTAGCATACTCAATTTGCGTGCCAAAAATCTTCCCCAGTTTCTTTTATGAAGGCAAATGAAAATTTTGCTATAATGAGACCGAGCCTTATATAGACTGCCTACGTATCCCACCACGGGAATCAGGTCAAACGTAGTTCCAAAATACATAAAGGATAATTTTACTAAAAATATGACCGAACCCGATGTGGATTGCCTACGTATCCCACCAAGGGAATCAGGTCCGACGTAGTTCAGTTGCATACAAATAAGGATCGAAGATTTTAAAATAAAAGTGCCGAACTCAATATTTGACAAGAATCAAGCTGGTCATAGTTCGTTACAAAAGATGGATACAAAAGATGATCAATTAAGCGTACAAAATAACATAACTTCTAATGATATTGCTACTTCAAAACTAAATCTTAGTTCACGATTCCCAACTATTCTTCTTCTGAGCGGCGCTTCCACATGCTCAATTCTTCTGCATTGCTTAGTTATATGGAAGAGCTGAATTAGCACATTGCGGATAAGCTACTTGGGTGAAATTCTGTATAGAGATGACATTTGGAGGTTGGTACCACATAGATTGAGGGGAGAGCACCGGTCTCTGAATGACCCTACCATTATCCAACAACTTTTGGATTTCCTCTTTCAGACAATGACACTCATCTGTTGTATGGCCTAGCATGCCTGAGTGAAATGCGCAGCACTTGCTTTGATTGAAATGAGGTGGAGGGATTTTGGCAGGTTTTGGTTGCATGATACCAAATGATCTCAACCTCTCAAAAATGATAGAAGGTGGTTCACTCAAAAGGGTAAAGTTTCGGGATTTTCTTATCTTGGGTGCTGATGGTGGAGGATTTAATGCTTCATCAATCACTCCTTTCCTTTTATCCTCGAGGTGTGTCTCAATCGTCTTGCCAAGCTTCAAAGTTGATCCTACCGCCCTTTCTTGAGGTTCGTTTGCTTTCAAACTCTGAGGAGACTCCATGGATTTTCTCTTCAACGAGCTGTATCTGCTAGTAGTATTGGTGGATGGCCTATATTGCTTGACGAAGTCCTTTACTAGGTCATTCCAACTGAACTATTTCCATGTGTCTTGCTTCGCATACCATATTAATGATGGCCCTGTGAGTGTCCTAACAAAGAGCCCCAACTTAAATGCATTTCCTTGCCCTATGCATGCTAGCCAATCGTTGCCTTCAAATGGTTTTGAGGACAACCTATCCCGTTGTACATTGGAACATCAATGAGATTAGCAATATCCCCATTTTCATTTTCTGCCATAACTAAATCTGACTCAGGTTGTAAGACATGACCGTTTCCCAAAGGAACATGGTTACTCTCTACATTGAAATGTTTTCCACCACTTTCTCTATCCTTACTTGTCTCGTCCAAGCTACTAAATGCCTTTTCTAGCAAGAAAGAGTGCATATGTGGAAAAGACTGGGCATTACATTCATAAATGGGAGGTGGAGCTGTGCGAATTGGAGAGCCTTTTTCGTTCGACGAGTTCTTAAGATCGGCTATCATTTCCTTAATGCCATCAATTTCTTGCTCCATTTGTGCCACCTTTACTTCAAGCTTAACAATCTTATCTTGGGATGATTCTATTTTCTCGCCAGCAGCTACGTCTTCAACTAAGTCAATCACTACGATCTGGTCAGCCATATCGTCCTTGAAGTTTTCTTTGCTTTGATGTTCAACTTAGGTCAACCTTTGGAGGAAAGATAGAATATAGATGGTAAGAACTAAAGCTGAGGGTGGAACTTTTAAGAATGCATTCCTAAGAAATCGATGGATCGAGTCTTATAATAGGGCTACGTATAAGAGGAGCCAAAAATTGGTGATTTTTATCTTGAAAATAATTTGTTAGTATTTGTATATAGACAAGCTTGGAGTCAAAATAATTGATAAGGATATATGTAGTCATGAAAATACTCTTATTTTTTTTTTGTATTGGCAAATCATAAGGTTGTCGAGGCTTGGGAATACAGTGTCAACCGTTTTAAGACTTATGGAATAGTACCTTGACTAACGTGCCAAAACTTAGAATTAACGGGAGCATGAAGATTAATATCGACGATCCGAAACTTGAATTGAATAGGTAAAATTTTTAGAATAGTTTGATGATGCAAATTGACCAAATAGTGGCCTTCTATTGCTCAATAGATTGCGCAAGTTTGAACATCTACCAACTTGGAAACGTGAATTGGCACGAAGATGAAAATTCTAAGACATAGGTAAAATGTTAAATATATTTTATGAAACCTATTTATATTCTATATTATTGAAAATAGAGGTTTAGGCCTGTGTGGGAAGACATGTCAGAATTGAAGGTATAAAATTATATGACGCACGAGTGGTAATATTTGAAAAATATGTAACATATTTTAAGAAAGAACGCGAATAACCTTAATTCGCGAAATTAGATGGGAAAAGTATATTACCTAATTGTGAAAGATTATTCCAATTTTAATAAAATCTTATTATACACCTTGTTGGTTAAAGAAAATCCTTAAAGCTAGTTGAATGCAAGAATATTGGGGGATATCATGACGAATCAAGCTTGTTAGAGAGCTTGCGGGCAAAAGGTCCTACTTCAAAAATGAAAGGATATCTTAATTGGACTCTAAAAATTAGAATGGACCTAAGAGAAATCTGGGCCTAAGAAAATACTTAAAGCGGTGCTCTAGAGTCGTTAAAGAGCGCTAAAGCGCGGAACGATCGGTGATTATTACTATTATTAATTCGAAAAGATGATAAAAATAGTAAAATATATGAAACAAATAAAGGTATATATAATAATATTAGCAAGTTGGATAGTCTATTCTTTTTCCTCTGAAAACAGCAAGTGATGTTAGTAAAAATAATAAAGTCAAGTAAGCAACATAGTAGGTAAGCAAATAAGCACGCAAGCATTTCAATGTATAACAAATAATTGCGCGTTCTAATATGTAAGGGACTTCTTTGTGCCAGAGGTAGGCCTAACGTATTTTTAAAGGGTAAATGTTCCATAATACGTCATTCTATTGCTCTTGATTAATTCAAATAATCTTTCTTTCCAAAAACAATGGTAGTGTAAAAATTATTACGTGTCGAATGAAGAAAGACACAATGTACTTTATAGTTTAAAATAATAATAATTTTTTTCTTTTGTCGTTGATTTCTAGTAAATAGTTGATCCAAGCTTGAAAATTTCATATTTGTCATAAAATAATTAGTCCTACCCTTTTTCCTAAAGTTTAATAAATTAGAGCAAATAGTCCATATTTAGGCACAATTATCCTTCAAATATGCACATAGATCATGATAAAGTGTCTACTTGGGTCGTGGTACCCCACGTTGGGCATTTGGGTAAAGTCAACTAATGGACT
>NW_017693664.1:0-4507 GCF_001879085.1 Nicotiana attenuata | reverse complement strand
GCATATATTCTGGGATTCTTCTTGCCAGAAAGTCAGGATTACATACCTCATACAAAGGCCAAGGAGTGCAGAATACTACATTATTTCCTTGGGCCAGTTAGATTCGTTTCACCGCCCCATGACCATAATCATAAGCTTGAATCAAAACTTGGGGTTCAATTCATAAACTCGAGGTGGAGGCAAAAAGTGATTCACGTCGTGCCGCGACGTTAAATCAAGCGCTTGTTGGGAGGCAACCCAGCTTTATTTTTTATTTTTATTTTTAATTTAGTTTATTTTATTTATTTATTTATTTTACTATTATATTATTTTTGTAGTGTCGATTTTTGATTTTTTAGGAGCATGTAAAGCAAAGCTATTGGAAGGATGCAACAGCAAACCAGATGGTTGGAACTAAGTGTGAGGTACCCGCACGAAGGACCAAGCCTGGGAGAAGTCTGAGTACCCCATGAGCTGCTAGTGCTTCGGCCTTTGGCCTACCAGGGAGTTTCTTTTACCCTCTTATAGTTATGATGTGCATTGGGGACAATGCATAATTTTAAGTGTGGGGTGAGTAGATTGTTTGGGTGACTTTCCATGCTAATTTAGTTGTGTTAGTTTAATTGAATTTTTTTTACAAAAATAGAAAAGATTGTACTTTTCCCGACGATGGATCTATTAGATAATTTTCTTGAGGGATTTAAGTCTAAAGAAAAAATACAAAAAGATTTTCTTTTGTTAGGTAGTGTAGCAATTCCCCCTTGGTTTTTCTTTATGCAGCGGTTATTTTCCAAGGATTTTGTTTGAACCGGGTGTAGTTAGTTTTTTTTTTGGGAGTAGGAGCCATTATGTTGTGTTTTGAAATGAAGCAATATCTCTTGACTTTGTTATGCCTTGAGAATAGTGAGTACTTTGGTTGTGACACTTGGGCTCAGTTTTTGACTCTTGTATAAGTACCTTAAATTGTATGATTTTAAAGTTGCTTAACTGCTTTGACTAGAGTGTCTTGATGAATCCAATACTGAGTGAGTTAAGTGCCATGTGTGTGTGAAGTTTGTGTGTTATTCTGTGCATTGCATTTGATGCCTAGAACTTGCCCCGTGTGTTTGCAAAGCGAAATAGTAGTTTTGTTCGGTTTTGGAAGTGATATAGGCGTTTCTTTGTTGAGCCAGATATGTATATTTTACCCCCCTAATTGTTATGTATCGTAGTTAACCCCTTTGAGCCTGCAATCTTGTTTCTTTGGCAACCACATTACAAGCCTTACCCATTTGTTTGAATTAATCATCTATTTGAACCTTTTAACCTCTCATGAGCACTTTAATTATAATGAATTGTGTAAAAGTTAAAGTGTGGGGTGGTTGGTTTGGCTTTTGAGTGGAACTAATGAAATAAGGAGAAAGGTGCACTGTTTTGAAAAAAAGTAAGAGCCACTTGAATTGAAAAAAAGAAAAGAAAAAAAGAAAAAAAAATAGTTCGATTGTTGTGAAAAAGAATATTCATTGATAAGTGGTGGCTTTTGATGTAAGTGTGCTTAAAGAAGAATGGGTAATATAAATTGATGTGAAGGTGGAGTTATGGTTTGACATAAGTATGTGGTTTGAATGTTAAAGTATATGTATTAAATTGCTTAGGAAGGTGTAGTCACTCTTATATCTAAATGTATCCTACCCGTCCCGTAGCCTACATTACAACCAAATAAAGTCCTAATTGATCCTAGATTGAATGAGCTCGATTAGTGGAGTAGTACACTACGGGCAAGCTTATGGTGCATCTTTTGTGGCATATGAATGTTATTCCTGAGAGTGAATGAATTCTTTTTATCTTGAGTTCCTAAGTATTCTAAAATTTTATTGTGTGGAACTACTCTCTTTTGTTGTGTGAGGGCACTTGATTAATGAAGGAAAGGTAATGTCAGTGAACCTCTATGTTAGAGTAAGTAGGTGAGTTGTGAATAATGCATGGTACTTGTGAGTCAAATCTTGAGGTGAAGATGTTACGCTTTTGTGCTTAGTCTATTTTAAATACTCTTGGTGTGATGACTTAGGAGAATTATTTAAAAAGGTCGTGTCTATAACAAAGTGTAGTTTGATTGCTCGAGGACGAGCAATGGTTTAAGTGTGGAGTGTTGATGATATGCTATAATTACGTATTTAGTCGATTATTACACTCTAATTTACTGCACTTTAGTTGAGTTTGCGCTTTAATCGCTAGTGTTTTGCACTAACGGTGTGTTTTATGCCTTGTGGAGTGATTCCGAGCGATATAGATGTAATGGAATGAATTCAAGTGATTTGGAGCTTTGAAGTCTGAGTAAAAGCCCAAGGAATTAAGCTGGGATCGTATTCAGGGATCAACGGATGATAGAGCAACAAAACGAAGAATTGAGTAGGCATATTACGCACTGTCTAGTAAAATACACATAACTTTTTGCTCAGAACTCCATTTGAGCTCCACAATATATGGTTGGAAATATAACTCAAAGGGTTACAACTTTCATGTTTTATGTTTTTCCAAATTCCAAACGGAACAGGGTGAACAACGCTGTCGAAACCGCGACCTTGGACCTGAGGCGGGCTGAGGCAGTATACTTGCCATATACCGCGGTCATACCGCGCCCCGACCGCGACCGCGGCGTCCAGACGTGAAAAATTTGTCCTTTTTTGCATAGGAGAAGGTATAATAGTTTGGGCCCGACCCTACTTGGTATATATACATGGAAAAACGGTATTTTAAGAGGTTGGACACACTTTTGACATAATTTAGACCTAAGGAAGCTAAGGAGACCGGAGATTCGACCTAAGGAGGCAAGAACACAATAGGAGCAAGGCGGGGAATTCTTCTACGAATTTTTCCTTCCTCTTCCTATCTTTCGTTGTTGGTTATGACTTTTAGTGTTGTAGTTTTACATACTATTATGAATAACTAATTTGTTATCTAGGGTTTTGAGAACTTTTTGTATGATAAATTCATGTTATGTTTTTATATAATTGAGCCGTTGGATTTCTCCACTTGTTCAACTACGTGTTTATTGTTGTTGATTGAATGGCCATCGATTGACTGTGCTTATTTAAATTGTGTTGCTTGAGAAAGGATACATATTTAGGTGGTCGTTGAACAACGTCATTCCTAACGTATGTGAGAAATCAATACATTGGGTTTAAAGGTAGGTTTAGAAATAACAAAGCCTTGACGTGGTCATAGTGAGCAGTTAGATGAAGCCAACTAGCGTAGTTCGAGAGAATATGTCTAGTAAATTGTTGTAGTTGCTCGAGAGAGAATTACGACACCTAAAGTGCTCACGATCAGTAGGGAATACATCGGCGAAATTGTAGGGAACATAGCTGTAATGATTCCGACAATTGGGAAAATCATAACTCTAGATCTCCTTAATTTAGTCTCCAACCCTTTGTCTCGTTAGTTGATAATTTACCGTTTTCTAGTAATTGCTAGTTAATTAGTTAGAAGTATAAATCTCAATCTTTATAATTTAGAAAATTGTTCAAACTTGTCTTTTTAGTGATATTAAACAGATATAGCTAAGCCTTAGTTCTCTGTGGGATTCGACTCCGGACTTCTAGACCGGATTATATTTGCAGCGACCGCTTATCCATTTTAGGACTAGAGTTGGGCGTGATCAAATTTTGGCGCCGTTGCCGGGGAACTAACGGTGTAGTTGTAGCTGTATATATTGCTAGGGTTCAAGTTTGAACTTTTATTTTGTTTTGTTTTTTGGTATTTTTTTATAATTGTTGATTTGAGAAACATGACATCTTGGAATTATGGGAATTTAGGTGTAGATAATTCTACTATTGATCTCCATACATATTGTGAAGGAAACCACCCGTAGCAAAATTTTCAAAACGTTCCTGATAGCGAGTTATGTGCACCAACTCAATCTTATTTGTGGAATGTGTGTGATGTGTGTGATGGTAAAAATGGTCACTTTTATGGTTGTGCTTATATTTCTTATCTCCCCCAACCCCTTACTATGACGGTTCTACCTTTTCTTGTGAAGTTAATAGGAACAAAGAACCTGGGGATGCAGACCTGAAGGAGATCAAGGATATGTTAAAGTGCCTTCTGAAATAAAATAATGAAAAACAATTGCAGATAGAAAGGCAAGAGTCAACTATTCGCAAGTTGGAGGCTCAATTGAGTCAAGTGGTTGGAGCTTTTAATGCTCAACAAGCCAATATTGAGGATAGTAGCCAAGAAGAGCATGAATTTGAGGTGTTAATTGGGGAGGTCAGAGTAGAACATCAACAACCTAGCCAACTACAATTTGAGGATGTCAATGTTGAAGAAGTGAGACTAGAGCCAGCCAAGGACTTTAAGGATATAAATTTTGTTGACTCTAGTATCACTGATGTTGAGGATGTTGAAAGTCCTGAAGTTCATGTGTTTGAGCGCATTGGTCCACACTCTAAGCATTTTTCCACATTATGTTTGGATGATGATATGGAAATAGAGTCATCCGAACCAATTGAAGAGTCAAGGAACGAGGAACAAGGTGCATATATTCTGG
>NW_017693663.1:0-4508 GCF_001879085.1 Nicotiana attenuata | reverse complement strand
CCCCGAGTCCCGTGGTTCTAGCACGGTTGCTTTATTGACTTAAACTTGGCTTGAATTAATTTGGATAAAACTGTAATTTTATTTGATTTTCATGTTTTACCTATGTCCGCTTTTATTATTATAATTATTATAGAAAAGATTTTAATAAAATTATCCTGACCGCACCACGCAAGCGAATGTGCGACCGAGATGAATTTTATTTGATTTTTTGTCATAACCGCGCTATGCACGCGAATCCACAGTCATGACGAGGATTATTAGTACATCATTACTTTTGGAAAAAATTACTACATTCAAAGAAATTAGTTTTGAAAATTATTAAAAAGGTCAACTATCGCGTTACGCAAGCGAATCCGCGATTTTAACAGAAGATTAACTAAATTAAGAATTAACTAAAACTAATGGGCATGGTATGAGATTTTTGTATTAATTTATCGAATGTTAAGACATCACGCTCCGCAAGTGATTTCGTGAGTTAAAGCGCGCCTACTAATTGCCTAGTATTTTATATTATTAAAATGAGAAAAATTATGTTGTTATTGGAGTTAGTAAAGGAATCGACATTTGAAGGCTTGTGTCATTTTTTGCTTATTGGCTTTTCAAGGCATTAGGCCACCTTATATGCTTATGGACTTGGTTCACAATAAAATGGGCCTAACAAAATTGCCTAAATTTACACCAATATTGGATCATTTAGTAATTATTTTTAAACAAATTTGGCAATCTAACTATAAAAAAAAAATTAATTTCCTATTACATATCTTCTTTAAATAGAGAACAAAACTCAATTTCTATTTTAACTCAAGTCTATTTCTATTTAACACATCTTGAGTTTTTTTTCCTTTTTTTTTGAACTAAATTTGAAACCATCAGCAAACAAGGAAAACCATCAACTCATGTAATAATTGTACAAAACTTCTAAGAACAGTTATATGAACTCATAACTAAGAAAAGAGAAAGATGGATTATAATGACACTAACATGCTTCAAGGTTTGGTCACTAAGAGCATTTTCATTAGGAGACCAACCTGAACTCTAACTACAACATTCTAAACAACAGGAGCATTATATGAAAAGAATTTTCCATAAACTTCATTCAAGATTTACACTATTGAAGGTAAAAAGAAATGTCTAATACAGAAAATCAGCAATTAGAACATCATTTAAACAAGTCATTGATTAGCTAAACTTTTGTACATGCTTGATACTTAAAAGGGAACCAGATTATACACAAACATAATACTTTCAAGGTATAGAATACTCTAAAGGGATTCAAAACACTTCCTTCCCATTCATTTTTGACCCAAAAGTAGTACAAGGGTTGAGGAAATTACCTGATCAACAGAAAAAAAATATTAGCAAAGGAGGGACTGAATTTCAGCAACAAACAGCAACGCAACAACAGCGAAACAACAGTAAATTCGTGTTAAAACAGCCCGAAAACTTAGAGAAGAAACCCAGAAACGAACTTTAAAGAAGACTTATACTTTTCTAAAAAAGTTTGCACTCTAAGATTCACTCCTAAAGCTCACCATTTCAGCTTAATTTCTTTAAGTTTGCACTCTAAGATTCACTCTAAGACTTATACTGCTGAAATTTTGTTTTTTATGTTTTTGTATGTTCAAGCAATTTTAAAAAAAATCTATGGAAGTGTGACGGAGTCCCCCACCCCCAAATGAGGAAAGAGAAGCCCTTAAATAGGCAAAGAAAAGCCAACTTTTTGGACAGATTTTGGTTCACCAAAAATCTGTCCAAAAAGAGACTGAATTTGTGTGCTAAAGGATGTCCAAAAGGTGAAAGGACAGCCTGAAATCTGCTATAGCAAGAGCCAAAGAGTCATTTCAGCCACCCTACTAAAAAGCAAGCTACTAGTTAGGGGCGGATTTACATGGACCCAAGCGATGTCACGGGACACCGCTCCGTCGATTTTTTTTACTATTTATATATATATAAAAATAATATGTAAAACCGAAATACAAGATAAAATCATTAAAAGTGACACCACTTGCAACAAAACAGCTCAGTGGTCTAGTGGTTGACACCTTCAAGTTTGAGAGGTCTTGGGTTCGAACTCCCTTGGCTCCATAAAATATTTTTTGACTGTTACGGCCCTCTTACTAAAAATAGTGACACCGCTTATGAAAAATCCTGCGTATGCCACTGCTACTAGTACCCTATTTTATGATAAAAATATCTAAACTTTAATTTTAACAACATCAATATCAGACCACTTACTCAAAAACAAATAACTAGAAACCATTTAACTGATTGAACTATTAACCAACAAGGAGAAAGAGAACTTCAAGATTGAAACCAAGCAAGAAACAAGTATTAACCTATGAAGTACTTAAAACTAATCTTCTTAAATCAAAACGAACATTTAGAAATACTAACCTAAAATCAGAACTAAACGACGTAAAGCAAAGCAAAAATACGTCAACAATGACACAAACTAACATAATCAATTAAGCTAAACAAACAACAACAACAACAACAACAACAACAATAAAAAATCAGAAAATAGATTAAGAGCTAAATGAAATGATCACTAAACAGAATTATAACAAAACTACAAACAAATGACGGGAAACAGAAAAATCAAAACATGGAGGAAAGCATTCAGGTTCAAGTTTTACCAAATTTGAGTGTTCGAAAAGTGGTGGCGTAGTGACGATTGGGCAGTGGTACGACTTCGAGAAAGCTTCCATTGTTGATATTCTCGAAACCAAAACTCCGGCAAACCCGAGTCCGGTTTCAATGATATCAACGACACAACCTTGCTCGAGGCCGGTTTGAGAAGAGAAACGAGAGGCAGTGGTGGTTGAGGGGCGGCAGTGACGGCGGCGGATCGGCAGTGGGGATGGCGGCTGGTGGTGGTTGGTTTTTTCTTTGTTGAGGTTTTGAGTTGGAGATATGGAAAGAGGGGGAGAAGAGGAGGCCAGTGGTGTAAAATTTTCGGAGTTTGGGTTGGTGGGAGGCGGCTAGGGTTTCGGTTAGGCTTAGATCTACGGAGATTAAGAAGGGTTATGGGGTTTTGGGGTTCAGATTCATGGAGAGGAGGTTGAGCGGAAGAAGTGGTGAAATTTTAGAGTAGATTGGAGGTTGGCCTCCACCGGTGGGCGATTTCCGGCGGCAGCGCTGGGGCGGCGTGGGGCAAACCTGGGGAGAGAGAAGAGAGGGTGATGAGAGGGGAAGAAAAAAGGAAATAAGGGGAAATGGGGAAATGTTTTGGGGGTTTTAGGCTTTATATACATGGGGTGGGGGATAAATAATAACCAATGGATCATGAGGGAATGGATGGGTGAGATTGAGTCTTTGTTGCTTAAACCAAAACGACGTAGTTTCAAGACAAACCTACGGCGTTTTGAGCTCTTTCTTGGCCAACCAACTAATGGACCGGGTATGGCCGAATTGGGCTCAAATTTTGGGCCAATTTTGGCACAATTCTAATTAAAATATACTAGCCCAATCCCTTTTTCCCTCTAATGAATTAATTAAACTAAAAGTCTAGTTCTAAAATCTCCAAACACACACAAAAATAGTTATTCAAAACTACAATGTAAAAGAAAGAAACAAAAATTAGGCATTTACAGCTGTCCCTCTTTGCTCGAGAGCATGAAGAGCTTTCGTGCAAAGATAGTGAATGCCATGACTAACTTTTGCTCACCTATGACTCTAATGAAAGCGTTTTTTTTTAAAAGAGGTGACCGAACCTTGCTTCCGAGGTTGCCTACATATCCTTGGCTGTAAAGGAATCAGGTCAGTGTAGTTCTGAAAAAATTTGGTAGCTGGGACTACCAGACACTGGAGTTAAGACTGTTGTTGCTGTTGCTGTTGCTGTTGCTGTTACTCTTACTGTTACTGCTTCTTACATCAGAAGAAAAAGAGAAGAGCACTACATATGTCTGCAAACTAAGAGTACAAAATTCCTATCTACGTGTCTTCTGGAGTCAAATCTTGATTCTTGACTTGCTCTCTTGTGTTGACCTTAGACTGGATCTTGATTCTCTTTAAAGAAGAGATTATGACTCAATCTCGATTGCTTGCTTTCTGGATCAGAATTTTGAGAAACTGAAACTTGAGAGACTGTGTTGCCGACACGCTGTCAAAGTTAAACCCAAACTATCATGTGATCGTCCTTCTGATGATAACTGAAACTGCAAGCTTCGATCGTCATAACCTGTGCTCTGCGGCGGGGCCTGCAAAGCCATCAAAGACGAACAAAACGAACAAAAATTTTCTGCCCCAGTTTGGACTAGGAAAATTTGTGAGTTACCAGTGAAAGCTATAAAACTATCTAATTTATTGAAAGGTAGACAGAAATAGTAGTATAAACTAGCTAAAGGAGATAAAATTTGGTAACGAATGATTGTGCAACCAGGGATCGGTTCCCGTACTACTGAAGGGAAATGTAACCAGGGGCTGGCACCCTATCTTACTGGAAGGAAATAGAATCAGGTGTTAGCACCATGTATTATTGATAAAGTGTTGAATCCCTCTAGGTGAAA
>NW_017693662.1:0-4508 GCF_001879085.1 Nicotiana attenuata | reverse complement strand
ACGGCAACTGGAACACGCGATAAACCGTAACCATCTCTCAGATCGACCATTCATGAAGCCACTTCCCTTTGTCTAATATCACAACAGATTTCCGGGCCATACCTTGATATTATCTCTCTAATAAGCTGCAATCAATTCTGTTCGTATTCATTAATGACTCTAAGGATCACCTCGAATCCAACACACCACTCTGGTGATATGATACCTCAATACAGGCCTAAGCCACAACTTGCATAATGCGCGTACCAACAAGAAACGACCTGAATATACTCAAATCATGAAAATAACTCAAACAAAAGAGCTGTACTTCAAGCTCATCAGTATCATCACAACACAAGGCTGAGACCCCATCTCACATCATAGAAATAGAACACCTGAATCTACCCCGAAAGGTCATAACTCAATGCAGCCTCGCTACAATGCGCGATCCTATCCAAACACTGTTACACATGGAGCACCTCAAGACACTGGGATCAAAATTCGACAGCCACACACAATTTGATGTCTGAAACCAAGGCAATTCATTGCACCCACGGTGAAATAAACAACATACGACACGCCACCTGATAGGTCATAACCCACACTCCATTTACCGAGCAACATCCGATTACTCTTCCCGCTCGACTTCCACTATGAATCCCCAATAGATCTGCACCACGTGTGCCCATAACCAACAAATCATAACGCCTCACAGCACAGAAAAAGCAACTCATAGATCTCCCCAGATCACTAACAAGTTCAATAACGATCGAATCCACCTGCCCCTCAACAATACAACTCAAGACTAACCAAGCTAACTCAAGCTAAATACGTAGCCACATTGGCCTGCCAACGAACTCAATACCAAGAAGCCTGAAGCTGCTCCTTCCACTACTATGACTCCTGCCAGAGCCGTACGATATGGTGCCCGGCACCAAATAAATACCGAAATCTGCCATCTCACCCGGCGACATGCCTGGCCACAAAAAAAAACGCATCTGAAAAGTCACTCAATACCGGAACTGAATCAATGGTAGAACCCTCTGCACTGACATTCATCACGAATGCCCCATTAAGAAAAACAATCCTTCTCAGCCGTCCGCTGCATCTTTTGAAATATATACCACTCTGCAAGAACATAATCCAATGCACCTTGCTGCTCACCCCGTGGCATTTCCGGCCTAGCCCGTAGCACAATAGTCTAGAATAACCCAACACTGAGACAACCAGCCTACAATCCAATATCATATCCAAAATTTGGCATACCAAGCAAAGAAAGATCCACTCGGACCTCTAATTCCCAATAACCGCTAGACGATGCCGATACACACGATTTACAACAACTGCATAGCCTGAACACGAGAACTCCTAGTCTCCAACTCCATATAGCACACAAATCACTATGCTGATCCCAAATTGCGCCGTACGAATACATATCACACCTCAAGTACCCAATCATCCTACGAAAGGTATTCTAAAGTTTCCCTGTGCCATCAAACAACCTCATATATCAACAGTCGATCCCAAATGCCGCAACACTAACGAAGTATTATCAGTTTACATCACATTGCCCTTTTACTGGAACATATACCCCCGTCGAATCACTATGGTTGGCAATACCATTTTCCTTAATCATTTGAAGATCGATTCTTTAATCACCTGTAGCTGCCCGTGCTGCTTAAGAATTTAATGACTTTCCATTATGAACAGAACCGTAACCTTACACACACAAATCCCAATCCTCCACCACATATCGCATATACCATACCACACTAGTATAACATGAGAACTCCATCTCCCTTCCTAACCACAAACATCTACGTACTCCACTAGTCAAGAACTCTCCATCAATCCCATCAAGAAGAGAAATCATTACACATTCCATGCTTCGCATGCCCATAGGCAATTTATACGTCTCTAAACCACGGTAAAACTTATCAAGAACTCTCCCCCAATTCCATTGCACAAGCTAAACTGCCAGGACTGAATCCTTCTATCCAAACCAAGCTAAGCAAGCTGTCAACTCAAGAGCCTTGCTGCACAATACCTGTAAAAGCCCATTACCTCGAACACATACGAAGAATTAATCACATCCTTACCATACCGATTCGGTCTACTATCAAGCTATTCCATCTATCTAATTTCCCTTTTTGATTCATCATCCACTTGATATTTCTCCCTCGCTGTAGCATCACAATGCCTCAATCCGAGCTTACCACACGAGACTCGAACATAAGACCACACTGTCTAAGACCCATAGGCCACTGAATACTCTCTCAATTGTTTCCCAGAAATACCACATTCCAGAATACTTCACTCTGAGAACTTTCTGCGAATCTAAATTCGCTTCCTTTACTTTCCAGGTATCGACACATAGGATCCCATGATCAACATAAAAAATACCACACGTCTTGACATTTTCTATTGAAAACACTGTCTTTAGTCACATACACCACCTTAAAACACCTGAGTGCTACATGTAGATTCTTGAACACATTAAAACCATTCTCGAGAGTCATTCTCTCTTATTCATCTGCAAATTACCTGATTTAACGAACAGAACCACTCGTGCTTTATTGACACTACGATACCGTAAAATGAGACCCTCATCCCAATACAACCAAACAACTTCCTGCTCTATGCGCCGAGCATTATTTACCAACAACAACTCTAGACATTTCGAAATTCTCATGCCCTATGGAACATAATATAACCTTTGTCGAAATTTTGCTTCACTCGCCCATCCTCGGCTCAATTTCTTCTGCAACTAGAACCGATTCGCCAGCATACCTCGAGACGTAACCAACATAGCACATAACCGTGCATTCAGCTAATCAACAGCAATCTCCCCAACTTGGCTCGAAGCCATATATCAAGACACACTTAACAACTCATAACACTTTTACTCTAATGATGCCACAATGTCATAGTGAGATTAAACTCAAATCATCTACAAGTTCGTGAAAACACAGATCATCTAGTACTGAAATCCTCTACAACCCTCGCATTTATCCCCACATCAACTGAGTCCACTCTCTTAAGCGACCCGAATTTTTAAATTTCAACACATACCCTTCAATTACACATGAGATCTTCTAACATACACGTAAGGATCATACCACTCAAGAACACTCAGCAGGAGATGACCCCTTCTTCGCCTCAATTTAGTACTTCAGCATATCTTTCACCATCCTATACGTTACTCAGTCATTAGTCTTCCTGAGTCCGAACTCATACCGCCGCATGCAATGCACTTCACTTCCCAACTAGGAGGTACGACAATGTTCTTCACGCGCCCATAATCCGGGCTACACATCAATCCACAATAGGAGTCGAATCACTTAACAGTTCATCTATTATCCTGCAGACTTCTTCGTCACTACCAAGTCATATAATTACATCTCGCAGTACTAACATACTCATCACATGAATACCAAACCGCCATTCCGGCTAATAGGGGCAATACTGAACATATAAGTTCAAAACACTTGCTCACACAATCAGCACCTCGGTGCTCAAGCCATAGGCAAGGATCCGGCCTCAAGTCCTCCAGACTGGCCCAACATACTCACGAAGATTACATCTCGCCCCTCGATCGGGAAATCACAAACCATCAAGGCACATATAATACTGAGCGCTCACGTGCGCATACAGACGTGTGGAAGGAATTTCAAGAGTTATATCTCAAGCTGAATCAAGTACGCACGATAAAAATTCCAAGAATGGGAAGCTTTCCTAAAGTTCTGCAGCCTCTCGAGGATAAATACAGACGTCTCCGTACCGATCCGCGAGACTCTACTGAACCTGCTCATGACTCGTGAGACCTAGTAATCTAGGCTCTGATACCAACTTGTCACGACCCAATTTTCAAACCCGGTCGTGATGGCGCCTCTCGTGAAGACAAGGCCAGCCAACTAACCCAAATCGTCTCTTAACAATTTTTAAACATAATTGAATAGATAAATACAGCATAACGAAAATCATAACCAGTATTTACAACCCAACACAACCCGACCGGGGTGTCACAAGTCACGAGCATCTAAAGGAACCTGATTTAACTACAGGGCCAATATTATACAAAAATGAATTTCTGGAAAAACAAAAGACAACATCCGGTGCCGCGAACGCTGGCAGTCACCTTGCTCAGCTACAATAACAATACCTTCAATCCGCTAATAACCCGCTACCGGGTGAACGATACCTGCAATTGCACGCGAGGTGTAGGGAGTAAAGTGAGTACTTCCAACTTAGTGAGTAATAAGAGTAAATAATAACCGAGTGGCAAGAAATCACGTAAGAGCACTCCATCATGCTATATAGGACAGTACAACCCTTTGAAAAAACAGTAAAACCGTGAAAAATCCTTTAGAAAATATCTGGCTCAGTTTAAAGACCTCTTTTGAAAATATCCTTTTCCAACAGTCAAGCAAATGAATGCGTAATCAGATAGTGCAAGTCCGCACATAAGTCAGCCCCTCGGGCACAACACTCCATCAACAAATAACACTAGGGTATCTGGTAAACAGTGT
>NW_017693661.1:0-4508 GCF_001879085.1 Nicotiana attenuata | reverse complement strand
GATCCTAGCTAAGTTTTCAAAGTTGACACTAGGCCTCCATTCCCTAGTCGCCTTTTGCCAACATTATGGCTCCAATACCTGAGTTGAGCTTTTTACCTTTTAGCCAACATTAGGGCTCCAATCCCTGAGTTGAGCTTTTACCTTTAGCCAACATTAGGGCTCCAATCCCTAAGTTGCGCCTTTTAGACATAGGGCCTCCATTCCCTAGTCGCCTTTTGCCAACATTAGGGCTCCAATCCCTGAGTTGAGCTTTTTACCTTTTAGCCAACATTAGGGCTCCAATCCCTGAGTTGCGCCTTTTAGACATAGGGCCTCCATTCCCTAGTCGCCTTTTGCCAACATTAGGGCTCCAATCCCTGAGTTGAGCTTTTTACCTTTTAGCCAACATTAAGGCTCCAATCCCTGAGTTGCGCCTCCTAGTCTCCTTTTGCCAACATTAGGGATCCAATCCCTGAGTTGAGCTTTTTACCTTTTAGCCAACATTAGGGGTCCAATCCCTAAGTTGCGCCTTTTAGACATAGGGCCTCCATTCCCTAGTCGCCTTTTGCCAACATTATGGCTCCAATACCTGAGTTGAGCTTTTTACCTTTTAGCCAACATTAGGGCTCCAATCCCTGAGTTGAGCGTTTACCTTTAGCCAACATTAGGGCTCCAATCCCTGAGTTGCGCCTTTTAGACATAGGGCCTCCATTCCCTAGTCGCCTTTTGCCAACATTAGGGTTCCAATCCCTGAGTTGAGCTTTTTACCTTTTAGCCAACATTAGGGGTCCAATCCCTAAGTTGCGCCTTTTAGACATAGGGCCTCCATTCCCTAGTCGCCTTTTGCCAACATTAGGGCTCCAATCCCTGAGTTGAGCTTTTTATCTTTTAGCCAACATTAGGGCTCCAATCCCTGAGTTGCGCATTTTAGACATTGTGCCTCC
Organism: Nicotiana attenuata; assembly: GCF_001879085.1. Classification (NCBI taxonomy): domain Eukaryota; kingdom Viridiplantae; phylum Streptophyta; class Magnoliopsida; order Solanales; family Solanaceae; genus Nicotiana; species Nicotiana attenuata. The sequence continues at coordinate 3,585 of NW_017693661.1, read as the reverse complement.
ATTCCCTAGTCGCCTTTTGCCAACATTAGGGCTCCAATCCCTGAGTTGACATTTTAGATATAGGACTTTACTCCCTAATTTTTGCCATCCTAGACAAACTCAATTCTTGTTTTACTCAAAAAAAAGAGAAAATAAGTTCGGATATTTGTTACAAATTACTCACGAAATTTTCCTAGTGAAAATTGGGGCAGAAAAATTTCGTTCGTTTGTTTGTTTTGGTGCCTGAACAGGTTTTATCTCAAGGCACAGGATTCGAGATGACCGAAAGAATGAGTCTCGATCCATAAAAAAGAAAAGAAGAAAAGAACAAAAAGAGTTGAAATCAAAATGCTGAAATGGAGAAAGACGCGGGCTGCTCAAGATTTGGTTGAAGTCACAAGTTTCGCTTGCCCCGTTTTGATCCAAGTGCTGAAGAAAGAACCAGCACCTGCAGTTTACGAGCATCAATATTCAGATCGGAGTCCACAGCAAAATCAGCTAAGACTCAAGATCAAGCTTCGAGAGATTTATAGATAGGAATCTTGTAACTCGTAGTTGATAGGCAATAGCTAGCTTAGCTTTGATTTTCCTTTTGGTGTAATAAGGAGGTCAGCAAGCAGTAGCAGCTGCAGCAACAGCAGTGAAATCACAGCTCCCGGTAGTCCCAGCTACCAAAACTTCCAGAACTACACTGACCTGATTCCTTTACAACCAAGGATATGTAGGCAACCTCTGAAGCAAGGTTCGGTCAGAAATTTTTCAAAAAATGCTTCTCATGGAGTGCCAAGCGGGCAAAAATCCCTCATAATTGCTCATTTATCTTTGCCCGAAAATCCTTCGTGTCTCCGAGCAAAGAGGGGCAACTGTGAGCACGTGATTTTTGCCTCGCGTGAATTACTCCTACAGGAGTTTCAAAATTAGGATTTTTTCTTTAATTACTTAATTTTTTAGGAATTAATTGCATAATTTTGTGTTTGTTTGCATTTTTGTGTGCATGTTTAATTTATAGAAAAATACAAAAATAGTGCATTTGCATTTAGGACCTAATTTTTACTTTTTAGGATGAATATTTAATTTATGAAAGAAAACACCAAAAAATAGCTCTTCTTGCATTTTACCTTTTTATTTTCGATTTTGTCATAGCTTTCTTTTAAGTTAGGACTCAATTAATTTTTGGAAAAATAATTAGTTTTAGTTTTGGAATTAAATCAGGTCTTTTTAGTTTAATTTTATATTTAACACAAAAATCTAAAAAGGAGAAAAAATGAGGAAAATGAATAGAAGGTTAAAAGAAGTGGAGTCTTTGATTAAAAATGCCCAAATATTAGGCTGGCCCAACCAAATTCCCTCCAGCCCAATTAATTAAACCCAAACTCGTCCAGAATTAGCCTACCCAGCCCAAGACCCGCGTCACAACCCGGTCCAATTCCTCCATAACCCAAAACGACGTAGTTTAGTCCCCAATTGATCCTAGCCGTCTAGGTTTCTTAATCCAACGGATGAGAAGCCTAGATCAAAAACTATATGATTGTCCAAACGACCCCTACCCCTCTCAGAACCCCCTTACCCTCTCGTCTCTCTCACCTCTTATCAGAAACCCTAATTCCGCCGCCTACCACCGCAAATTGCCGGCCGGAAATCGCCTCCGCCGGCAGCGATTGTCCAAATACCCCCAAATTAACACCACTTGAGCACCTCGCCCTCCTCTTTCCAAATCCACGCCCCGTTTCCCTCAAATCCCACCCAAATTGCTCGAATAATCGAAACCCTAGCAGCCGCCTCCGCCGTGTCCGGCGGCGCCGCCACCCAATCGCTCTCAAATTCATACCCTTGAACCCCCGTCTCTCCCTCAGTCCAAATCCCCACTCATCCTCATTCAAACACCCCTGGAGCTCTTCGAATTTCCAATCAAAATTGGGTCAATACCGGAGTTTGAGTCAAAATCTTTTCCTGGGCCGTTAATGAGTTAAAACACATGCTAATCGACTATTCTATGTAAGAATGAGAGATTGGCATGGAGTTTGACTCATGTTGAGGTCCATCAGTCCATGCAAGTCGTTCCAGTTTCAATTTTATTAGGTATTTTTCTCTGCTTCTCGTTATTTCTTTTTCTTTTCTATTCATTCTCTTTTGTTCATACTCGTCTCCCCCTCCCTCGTCATGTCCCAGAATGCATCTCGTCGGGTCTGCTTCTTTTCATTTCTTTTCCTTCTATTAAATGCTAGTTAATATATGCGTAGGTTAAAAATTTAAGTCGTATTAATAATTTTCAGCAGTTAAATGTGTTTGGACCTTTTCTTCTTCAGTAACTTTTAATTCCATTGTTTGGCTCGTCTAGTATGTGTTTGGTCCATTATTCTCTTATGACTGAAGTAATTTGGGTTCGTTTCTTTATGGCCTGTGATGTGGGTACTTGCTAATGCAGTAGCCCATTTGATTCTAGGTGTTAATAAAGTAATAACAGTAGATAAAAGGGGTATTTTGGGTAAATTGTTTAAGAGAATCTTGTGGTACTGAATTGAGAAGCTCCTAGAAGCTTCTAGGTCGGGGGCTTGAATGGCAATTCCTGATCCTTGGTAGCATTTCTTGGGTAACAAGTCAGAAATTTAGGGAGTAACTTAGTTAATATAAAAATTAAAAAGGGACTAATAGGTAAAAATAAAAGCTGAAGTTTGCCCTAGTAACTTGCCTATAAAGGCATTGTTACTTGGGGTTCAATGGAGGGGGGGAAGTACTAAAAAATTCTAAAAAGTTCCAGGCGGCTGAGTTTTCTAAAAAATACTATTCCATTAAAACTTTCTGAGATCCTTGAGGTGTTCTTTGTTAAAACGATCTCTGAATAGTCAGAAGTTGAAAATGAGTTTAACTTGGTTTGATATTCAAGTATTTGGGTCAGCTTTGTTTGGATTTTGATAGCTGGTTTTACTGATATATTGCTGGTGCAAGTTTGGGTTTTAAGTTGATCTTCCTCCGTTATTCCTGGGCTATTTTGCTGCTGAAATATTGTCCCTACTACTGCTGTTGCTAAACATGTTGTCTGACTTCTTCTTTATTTTTTTCTTCTTCCAGGTACAAATTTCTGATTCCTTCATGATGTAAAGCTTGATTTAATGATGAAATGGAAGCACTATTTTACTTTAGTTCTTTGTTTCCCTGACTGATGTTCATGTTCCTTCATTTACTCATAGTATAGTCTTAGTTGAATTCCATTTAAGTAGTCAAATTCTCATGCTGTAATTAATCGTGGACTGTGGAAACTGTGATGTATTTGGATTTCGTTAGCTGTTTAGTTTTAGTGTTATAAGTCAAATTTGCAATCCATGTTATCTAAATGTAAAAACAATTTGGGAATAGTTAGATTCTAGTACTGTCTAGTATGTGTAAGATTGATATTTATGTAGTAGGTTGGTTAGACTACAGTAATTGAGCTACGTTGTTCATGAAGTATGGAAATCCTCAGTAGTTTGACCTATATGGTGCTGATTCTGTTGAGTGTCTTCGAGGGTTTTTGTGGTCATGTTTTTAAATATTAGTTCAAGTTCAAATTTGGAAGATTGTGAGAGCATGAAAAATGATTATAGGATTAATATGTTTATTGGTATAAGT